>NC_041382.1:515533168-515537852 GCF_002162155.2 Triticum dicoccoides | reverse complement strand
GGGTGGAAATATTGCTGGTCACAACAGATTGGACGAGCGCAGGGGGAGGAGAGTCATGCATGCAGATTTTTCCCACACAAGGTGGAGTGGTGGGACCGCCGGAGGGAGAAGGAGAGCTTGGCAGGCATATTGTTTCCACAGATGGAGAGGAAAAGATTTGGAGACGAACGAGCTTCCTGCAGGTATGGGGAACGGTGCATAATAAGTCTCATCTTGCATGCCGGGCTAGGTGTAGTTTCAAGTCATTAAAAACATGCACGCCCCACACATGTTCATATTTCAAGGTGCACTAAATTATTGCATGCGATGATTAAGGCTGGCCATAATGGTGGTATCTTAGCTGGTATCATGCACATGGGAATAGCAAACATGCTGATGTGGCAAAGAATTAAAGAAGAGAGGGGGGTTAGAGTAACTAGTGTTCATGCATGCATTCGTAAACACATTTTTTTGTGAAGAACGGAAGCATTACTTGAGTACTTTTGCAGACTACAAAAACTATTCCACCGCCTCTATCTTGCTAAGAGTAGGTGAATTTTTTGAATCAAGCCCTTTAAACTAGAAGGGAGGTAGTAGTACTGTAATAGCTCTTGTTGTGATGGCAAGTTAGGACATGGCACGCACCTGGACGGAGGAACTAGTAGTCTGCATTGTGCATTTAAGTTTTGTCTGAAGTCAATGTACCTCTACTTTGACCAAACCTATAGAAAAATGTATCAACATTCACAAATGTCAAATCAATATTTTTATACTCATTATAAAACGTAGTTCTTATACTCATTATAATCAGTATTGTAGATATTGATATTTTTAGTATAAATTTGGCCAAACACTTCACAAACAGTTGACGGAAGTAAAAAGGACCAGAGGGAGTATCATGCATGCGGAGTAGGCAAAAAAATTGCTCATTTATAGCCGGTCGAAGTCTCAAAGGGCGCGACCGCGCGAAGGAGGCGAAGGTCGTGGGAGGCGCGACGGTTGACGGAATTCAGTGAAGTTACCCACGCGCCGGCATGGCATGTGAACAGGCAGAAGCTATACCATCAGGCCTACGATATGGGTCTAGTAGACATGGCATCTAGTGGGCCCCGCATAGTTCTTGAGAACTACCCAAATCTCCATGGTCGCCGCTGAGTACCAGGTTAGAGCCATCACGGTGATGAGTTCATCGTCATCTACACACGTGGATTCGCGACCGTGAAAGCATGCCTTGGTCGCTTCCTACACATGTTCAACAGTTCAACGGATGAGTGGGTCGCTGGGCTAGATGTTGAGTACACCATAGTCCTGCAAAGAGAGAAGATTCTAAAGGAGGCAAAGAAGAAGAAGCCCACCGTGATCCAGGTTTGCATACATAACGTGTGCTTGGTCTACCACATATGCCATGCCGACATTGAGTGCCAGGATTTTAAGAACTTCCTCAAGGACAAAAGAGTGAAACTCGTTACTGTAGACTTTAGGAATGACAGGGATGTCCTGGGTCGAATAGGCCTCGTTGTAGGCCAACCCTTCGATCTCCAGAAGGCAAGCATGGTGTCCTCCTCTCAGCCTTCAATGCTGACCCTAGCAGCAGCCATGATTGATCCTTCATACACTAAACTGAAGAAACCTCACCACAAGTTTCATCATGCATGGGAGTCGAAGACATTAGATGAAGATCACATCCTGTACGCAGCAATGGTTGCCTACCTTTGTTTAAATATCTACAAGGGTTGGATGAAGAAGCAGAGCCCAGTGTCCGGTTCAAGCAAAGAAGCATCGGCAAAGAGGAAGAGGAAGAGGGACGAGGACGAAGTCGAGGATGTGGACTTGGACTCCGAGTAGGTGGCAGTGCCATCGCTCATGCTGGTTCTACTGCAGTGTCAAGCGGACTAGTTGCTTTGTTTATTTTCAAGGGTGTGTTGTGCTGAGGCCCCAGCAGAATTATGTTTATGTTCTTTCTCGTTATTTGAACTCTTTAGTACGTACAGTAGTACTAGTACTATGTCTCCCTTTGTTCATATATGTAGTGCGTATAGGTTTTTTAGAAAAATTCCGATTTATAGTGTGCGTTGGCAGCCATCCTGTACTTTGGACCCAAATAGCCTTGCACAAGAGCGCACATGAAGCCTCCTAGCTTGTCGCTTCTGTCGAACTGCAATAGCACATGCCCTGGGTGGGGGTATTCTGTGTCCAAGCTGCAACCTCCAGCTCACGTGTTGGTATGTGTGCCTATAACTATGCGCGCTAGATATTGGAATGGAGGGAGTACTACTGTTCTTCTTGCAGTTGGTACTACTGCTCGTATCTTCGTGTTCCTACTGTACTTAATATGTTCGTAATAGTAGTATAATTTGGGCCAGTCGATTTGTGAAAGAAGTTCGACGGAGCGAAGGAAGAAGACGGCAGAGAAGCTACCCCAGTATCTATATTAGGGTGGCAGGGTGCCCATGATCTATCTTATGAGTGTTGGGTGTGGAATGCAGTCCGCCGGAAAAAATGGATCATGCTCAGGGTTAAACGGATGGCGGGGGTGGGGGAGCATGGCGGTGGCAGGCGGTTCAGGGGAGGGCGTGGCGGCGGCTGGTGGTTAGGCGTGTGGAGGGCTGAGAAGATGAACCGTGCGTCAATTTCGGAGGTTGAAGAAGCCCTTCTAGCCATCCATGTTGCATCAAACAGCTCACAAGAGTTGACTGACCCAAATTGCTCCTTCAGATTGCAGGATCCACGTGGCATTCAAGGTCTCGAAGGTAGATTCCGCGTCCGCACCCGGTTTGCGGGCTCGACGCGCGCACGACTGGCTTCCGCCACGACAGCCACCATGCGCGCCTCCTTCGTGCAGGCGGAGACAACAATGACACGCTAGTTCCTCCTCGCCGGCGTGCTGGAGCACGCACTCGTCCTCCTCTTCGTATGCTGCGTGCATAGACGTGGCTCCACCAGCTGCTCGGGTGCTTGGCAGCGCGGCGGCATCGCGAGGAGGGACTGCAGGCGACGTGAGCGGGCGAGCCTTCGGCTTCATGGCACAGGGATGGCGGCGACACGGTGGTGATGGGCGATAAATTGTTGGTCGGAGCAGGCGGGCGCCGGCATGCGCAACGGTGGCGGCATATTGATGAGTGCGTGTATGGGAGCTTAGTTTAGTTTTATATAGGGTTGGTCAAACTTAAAAGAAAACCATACTAGTACATGTAAACATTAGACTTAGGTAGCACTTTTATTAGTTAGCACAGCCACGATATGGAATCCTGTGCAAGCACGTGAACCACGGCTGCGCGGTCGATCGAACGGTGCGTCACCGTGTCGCGCTCAAAGGACATCCACCGAACCTTTTTGTGTGTGTGAAAACAATCCCTGAATACTACTCAACTTTTTTTCCTGGAAAAGTTCTTGACGCTACAATATTTCCACATATTTGAATTTAGCTCCAGTTCGTGTTTATTTGGATTTGGACGTTTTAGGTGCGCCCTAGTCTTTTTTAATATTGATTTTGTGTGTGTGACTGAGAGAGAACGTGTGTATGTGTCCATATGTGTGTTGTGGCGGAAGGGCAATCTGGAGACGGTGTGCGTGTGATAGAGACATAGAGAGGTGTGCATGTGCAAATGATCATGCATGAGTGAAACATAGACAGATGCCGATACATTGTGTATACATGAGATAACGGTCTTCTATTTTACTTGTGTGTGTGAGAGAGAGAGAGAGGAGCATCCGTAACACAACAACCATCTCTCTCGATTCGTCCGTCCCTCGCACAATCGCATGTAACACATGCATCAACGCACACATTTTGACACCCTCACCCGGCCCCTGCCCACCTCAAGGCCCGCACATCGCTCTCTATCTCGCACGCACAATCTCTTCGTGAATACCCTGTTTAGCATGTAGCTTTCTGTGACATACACACACATTTCTCTCGTTAGGTTTGTTTTCTCTCAATATCTGACACACACACACAGCACACACACACCCCCTCCCCCGAGCACACAATTTGTCACGACCGGTTTTCCGGGTAATAAATTTCCAGAAAAGACCGTCGTGCTCATCAGCCCCAGGATTACTGTTAGCTGATGAGGCTCCAACTTGATACAGAAATTCCAAGCAGAAAACAAAATATGTAGTACAAGGCCATTCTGGCCTGTGAGTACAACAAATGGTTTCTAGTGGTTGATGGCGGAAGCGGGCTGTGAAACATCAGTGTCTATGGGACTCCATTTCCCACGGGAACAGCTGACCAGGTTAACTCCTATCTTCGCGAGGCTGCTATCTCCATTACTTAGGTTCTGGGGCTGTCATCGCGTCGCTCCTCTTCGTGCAAGAAAATCTGGCCAAGACAATAGCCAGGGACAAGCCAGTGAGTACTTTGAATGTACTCGCAAACATTATGAACACAGGTATAATATAACAATGATGTGCTGAAAATATTTTATGCTCATGACGTCAGTCACAAAAGATAAAGAAATCTTGGATGCGTGCAAGCAAGTTATTTATAAAATTGCAATAACATAGTAGTATTAAAATTTATGAAATAAATAACAAGCAAAGCCACAGTCGGGCGTCTTAGCGACACCACATAAAGGGCTTTAAAATAAATGCCACAGTCGGGCGTCTGAGCAACACCACATAAAGGGCTTTAAAAGAAATGCCACAGTCGGGCGTCTGAGCGACACCACATAAAGGGCTTTAAAAGAAATGCCACAGTCGG
>NC_041382.1:515503918-515533014 GCF_002162155.2 Triticum dicoccoides | reverse complement strand
GAAGACCGACACTAAGACCGACACTTGACCCATCCCAGACTGTAATCCTTAACCATGGACACGGCTATTCGAATAGGTTTAATCTCTGCAGAGGGTGTACTCTTTACCCACGAGTAACGGATTTCTTTAGTCCATCGGGACTAATTCCGTCTACGGTCTTTTTGTTGAAAACACACCTAACTTGCACACACCAGCTTATCTCACACGTGTCTGGAATCACCCACGACACCTGTTAAGCAAACTCTAAGTGGGGAGGCTACAACCTCGCGTAGCATGGGATCAAATTTATATCGCGCGCTCTAAGGGGTGGCCTCCCCTCTCGGTCCCAACCGGAAACACCCATGCCCCCGGACCAGGTGGCCTGCCTACCAGCTACAACCGCTATCTTCCACCATGGCCTCTCTGTACGGTGTGTGCTAGAAAGAGGTTGACAACTTACTGAACCATACTCTACTTGCTGTAGAGACGAGTGGTAGTACGAAACAAGTATGGGGGTTACTGGCACAAGACTCGATCTACGGTCGACTCAGGAGGTTTAAGTATTCCCTGCATGATTAGCATGACGAATATATTTCAACCAACAGAGTCACCGCTCATATCACCTTGCCATGCCATACCAGACATAACCGTCCCAACGGAGACCGGCGACAAACTCATGCCTACCCAAGGCAGAGGTTTTCCCGGGTTCCTGCCGGTATGCATGCAAGGCACATGAGGGTGATTATCATCACAAGTGTGTCCATTTCCAACAGCATGGAAATCAATAACATGCACCCATGCATATGATCATATCACATGAAATAACAAGTTTCTCCAAAGTGAGGTGATGTTATGAACGTGTCATCGAACACGCAAAAATATTATGCCGGGGTTCAGAATGCTTGCCTTCAATGTGTGGAAAGGCAGGGTGCACTCCAAAACTTGAAACATTTCTCCTCTCTTCAAAAATCCTATTTTAGCAATATAAAAGAATTAACACACAAAATAAAAACAGCACCAAAAGTTGTTCTGAATTTTTTTCAAATAAATCTTAAAATAAACTAGGTGAAATTTGAGAGAGGTAGGAAAAAGAATCATTTCATTTGAAGTTGTATTTAAAAAGATATAACCAGTCAAAGTTTTGGTCAAATTCTGTTTTTAATAAAATCAGGAAAAAGAAAACGTTTCAAAAGAGATTACGTTTTCGGACAGAGAAGACGTATTTGCGCCTTTTACGCCTCCACTTATCCAGCGTGGCTCCCGCGTGAGTCACCGACAGTGGGCCCGCCTGGCCCTCTGGTCAGGTTTGACTGGCCCACGCGCGCGTCGTCTCCCCCTGACCGAACAGGGGCAGAGCTCCGGCTAGGCTCGCCAGCGAATGGCGGCGTCCCTCGGTGATCTGAGTGCATGGGCGTGCTCAGGAGGTCAAGACGAACTCGGGGGTACCCGCTATGGTCGCCGACGTGGACGGAGTTGCCGGCGACGAGCTTCGCGGCGGAGATGGTTTCGGGGGCGAAGTGATATTGGGGCTGCTGTGGTTCTCGATCAAAATTGAGTAGGGGGACGGTTTCACGGGAGGATGAGGAGGTTCCTGGCGAAGTGAACGGAGAGGGGGAGGTACTGGAGGTGCCGGATTGGCCGGGGCGGTGGCGGCGGCAGGAGTTGCTGGAGATGAGGAAGGAGGCCTCCCCGGGTCGAATGTGAGGTAGGGGAGCGCCATTGGGGTGGCCTGAGGTTGCCTGCGTGCTCGGGGAAGCTCGGGGCCTCCTTTTATAGGCGTGGCAAGGCGGTTCCGCGGCGGCTGCGGATAAGGTCGCCGGCGACCGCCATTCTGTAGCTAGGGCGTCGTGCCGGCGACGAGCGCTAGCGGACACACTCGTGGATGAGCTCGCGCTGTTCCAGGGGCCAGGTGGCGAGCGGAAGAGGCTTGGGCGGCGCTGAACGGAGCAGGGGCTGTCGGCGGCCGTGGCGGCTAGCTCCTGGCCTGTCGGGGACGTGGCGAGGGGCGGCTTGGCGTGTTGCGGTGAGGAGGGACGTGCGTGGCATGGCTCTGCAGTGGAGGCAAGGCCAGGGGCGCGACGCGTCGGCTCGGGCGCGGCACGTGCAAAACGCGTGCCAAACGCACGCTCTGCTCGCGCTCCGGGCGTGCACGGGACGTGCTCGACGTAATGCCAGGGCATGCTAGAGGTCGCGGTTGAGGCTGGGAAGAAACAGGGCTGGGTTAGGGTTAGATAGAGGGTGAATGGGCATAGTTGTTAGGTCAGGCGACCAAGTTCACAGTGTAAACTTGAATCCATGCCAAATCTGGCTATGCTCTCTAGGTGTTTGACAAAATGCCACAGGCACCTAGGCTCTTCTTGGGGGTGGCCAAATCCTCCAGATCAGGGTCTCCTTAGATGCAAGAGAGAGTGGTGAGGTTAGTTTGTGAAAAGCACAAACTTGTTAGTGCAAGTTTTGCAAAACTACAATTCTGGACAGGAAATAAATGACATTATTTCATGAACCAAAATTAATCCAATGGGTGCATGCTCCTGGATTTAGGGGTTTGGTAGGGCTGTCTACAGGTAGGAGAAAACACAAGATCTTTGGAGCAAAATTAAATAGGGTTCCAGTAGAAATCACAAGGCTGGACCAGAATGAAAAAGAGGATGATTCACTCAATTTTTTCAAAGAACACAAATAGGTTTTTGCACAAAGTGGAATAATATGCTCCTACTGACCTCCCCTAATTTTGGTAGAAGTTTTAAATAAATATTTAAATAGGTTGTAGTGTAAAATTGGCCACTGGACCAGATTTGAAAACTTGGTGTATAACTCAAAATATCCAATGAATGAAATATATTATTGCACAAAAGTGATTTAGAGACATCACATGATATCTCCAAACCTTGGTGAAATTTTTAGTTAAATATATCAAATGGTTGTAGTTCAAAAAGAGCTCCAAATTTTAAAACAAGTCATTTAATGAATAAAGCTTAGGGTGAAATAATTTTATAAATAAATCTCCTGATTGAGAGATGTTTTTTTAAATGAGAGGGAAAATAAGTCCAATATATTTTGGAAGGATCCACTTGGGAAAAATTTCTTAATATTAAAAGAAAAGTTTTGAAATCAACAGAGATATACTTGCAGGCAAAAATTTTAAACTCTTGGCAAAATTTTAATAACTAAAACCTGGTTAAATTTTTGGGGTGTTACAATACTACACCCCTTAAGAAAAATCTCGTCCTCGAGATTTGCTAAGAGCTGTTGTGAAAAACAAAAGTTCCATATGCGTTCGAGCGGTTGTGAGACTGCTGCCGTGGTGCTGCGTGAATAAAAATAATAATAATCCACGTAGTGAGGGGATAAATGATGCAGCAATTCAGTAAAAAGAAAACTCATACTAGGATCTTTCGCGGTTACACAAGTTAATCACGAAGAAAAATTACTCATACCAATAGAAACTAAATACTCGACTCGTCGCACAAATTTGGGGTACCATGCATAAGATACACGCAAATATAAATGCTGCAAAAACAAATACAGTAGTGACGTCTAAAATGAAAACGGTAACTGGGTGGGGTCCTGATAAAATGTCTCTGGTAAAGGGATACACTCCTCTTCTATCGGAGGAAGTGGATTGACCAGTCGATGTATGCGTCTCTCTGGGTCGGGCCTCAGTGGTCTGCCGATGGCAATCTGAGGATTCAGATCAGTGAGATTCTGGAGATAATCCATCACTCGTTGGTTCAAATGCTCTTGAGCGATGATGTACCGGATAAGGTTGGCCAGAACTGGGTCTCTCTCAATACGCCCACCAGGAAAAGACGTTACTTCTCCGGGTGCTGCACGGCTCGGAAAGTAATAATATCCTCGTTCGCGGGCATAGGGTACTGCGGATCGAAGACGAGCAATCGCTTCTTTCGCAGCAGCTTCTATGGCCAGGTGTGGGGTTGGCATAGATTTCCCCACGAAGGAAACTTCTGTTGGATCTTGGTTGGGGTCTACAGGAGGAATGTGTACTATTGCCCAATATTCCGAGGTGGATGGGGTGATTCTAGATTTGAACAGCTCGTACTGGGGTGGCTGGGTAGAACCCATGGTACTGCGGGTAAAGTCCCACAATATTTTGACAAAGCTACCTGGGGTTGCATCTGGGGTTCTCAAGTGAATGCTGGGGCTCGGCATGACAGGAAAAAGTTGTGAGTGTGGTGCACAAGGTGAGGGTTGCTGGGTAAGGTCACAAGGTGGCCTTTATATAGCAATGGAGCCGGATTCGTTTTACCGTGGTGAAAGGTAATAAATTTGCCAGCTTAGCTCCAAAGGTCAGGTCAGTGTCAGAGATACACGTATCTCATAAAGAGACGTGTTACTGTGGTTGTCGTCGGGTTGGTTTTGGTAGTTGTGCCTGGAAAATGTGCAACTATGTGCTGACAAAGAAAATACGCAAGGCTACCATTAAAGCAGAGGCACAACGACAGGCTGCGTTAATATACATGGTCGCACGATTACAACGCGAGGATACACTGAAACTCGGTGCTACTCATACGGCTTAGTCTACCTCGTTTATGTCTAAACGGGCGTGCCTGGTGGATGTCGAGGCTTCTCCACGTGTCTCACTGCCGGGATTAGTCGGAGATGGCGGAGGAACTGCAGGGTCGGGGTAGTGATGATGACCATCGCGGGGATTGTTGGCCACAACCCCGTTGGAGTGTGCTCCCAAAAGGCGACGAAGCACTTCTGGGGTCATCAAAGCATCTCGGCTGATGGCTGGAGCTGATCTCAGGGTCTCGATCGGTTGTCCAAATAGCACGACTGGGTTGTCGGTGTTGGGCTCGTTTTCTTCTCTCGCCGGGGCTCGACTAACCAGCTCTCCACGAGCTGCAATTAAATCAATAGTGATTTGATCGCACAGTTCCTCTAGTGCACTTACATAGCGCACCAGGTGCAACAATGCAGGATCTGTCTCATGATCTCCGTTGGCAACTTGGGGTGGTCTACCATACCCTTCACGTCTGGGGTAGTAGTGGAACGAGCGACAGTTAACTCTGGGCGACAAGTGCCTAAGATGAACTATAGCCTCTCGAGCAGCTAGTTGTATGGCTTGTGGCTCAAAGGAAGTTGTTCTTCCGGTGAACCTGTAGGGGCGCTCGGGTACTATACCCCTACTGTAGATGTGTACAGTGGCCCAGAATTGACGTTCTTCACCGCTCAAGGGTCCTTGGTACACAACATATTCTGGTGGCTCCTCTAACGCATAGGCACGACGGGTGAGGTTTGCGAAGATGGTCACAAAACCTCCAAGGTTGGTTGTTGTGGTCTCGTTGTGCACTATGGGGCCAGGCATTATGGCTGGGTTCGAGGTTGTGCTGTGCTGGGTTGGGGCTAGCGTGCCCTTTTTATAGAAAAAAGGGAACGAAGTCTTCTTTCGCACGCTTGCGAATGAGACATTTTTACCATCGGTCACTGGTGTGTGACCGACAGGCTAGGCTGATAGGTTGGGCACCGACTGCCAAAAGTGTCGGGGTCACTGTGTAGCTATCTTGCACGGGAAGCTTGGCTGGGGTTTGGCTAAGGTCTAGTGGGTTGGTTTGCCTAAGTTTTTCGACCTGGCTAAGATAGGATTAGCCAATGGTCAGCCTGGCTCTGATACCAAGTCTGTCACGACCGATTTTCCGGGTAATAAATTTCCAGAAAAGACCGTCGTGCTCATCAGCCCCAGGATTACTGTTAGCTGATGAGGCTCCAACTTGATACAGAAATTCCAAGCAGAAAACAAAATATGTAGTACAAGGCCATTCTGGCCTGTGAGTACAACAAATGGTTTCTAGTGGTTGATGGCGGAAGCGGGCTGTGAAACATCAGTGTCTATGGGACTCCATTTCCCACGGGAACAGCTGACCAGGTTAACTCCTATCTTCGCGAGGCTGCTATCTCCATTACTTAGGTTCCGGGGCTGTCATCGCGTCGCTCCTCTTCGTGCAAGAAAATCTGGCCAAGACAATAGCCCGGGACAAGCCAGTGAGTACTTTGAATGTACTCGCAAACATTATGAACACAGGTATAATATAACAATGATGTGCTGAAAATATTTTATGCTCATGAAATCAGTCACAAAAGATAAATAAATCTCTGATGCGTGCAAGCAAGTTATTTATAAAATTGCAATAACATAGTAGTATTAAAATTTATGAAATAAATAACAAGCAAAGCCACAGTCGGGCGTCTTAGCGACACCACATAAAGGGCTTTAAAAGAAATGCCACAGTCGGGCGTCTGAGCGACACCACATAAAGGGCTTTAAAAGAAATGCCATAGTCGGGCGCCTGAGCGACACCACATAAAGGGCTTTAAAAGAAATGCCACAGTCGGACGTCTGAGCGACACCACACAAAGGGCTTTAAAATAAACAATCATAGTGAATATCCCGGAGGTAGAACCATCCCAGAGATACTCGATAATAACAATAATATCACGGGTTAGTCAACAATAATAATAATCATAATTATCACAAGTCACAGGTAGTAGTTCCAGTTCTGGTTAACAGTTTCACCTCCGAAGACCGACACTAAGACCAACACTTGACCCATCCCAGACTGTAATCCTTAACCATGGACACGGCTATTCGAATAGGTTTAATCTCTGCAGAGGGTGTACTCTTTACCCACGAGTAACGGATTTCTTTAGTCCATCGGGACTAATTCCGTCTACGGTCTTTTTGTTGAAAACACACCTAACTTGCACACACCAGCTTATCTCACACGTGTCTGGAATCACCCACGACACCTGTTAAGCAAATTCTAAGTGGGGAGGCTACAACCTCGCGTAGCATGGGATCAAATTTATATCGCGCGCTCTAAGGGGTGGCCTCCCCTCTCGGTCCCAACCGGAAACACCCATGCCCCCGGACCAGGTGGCCTGCCTACCAGCTACAACCGGTATCTTCCACCATGGCCTCTCTGTACGGTGTGTGCTAGAAAGAGGTTGACAACTTACTGAACCATACTCTACTTGCTATAGAGACGAGTGGTAGTACGAAACAAGTATGGGGGTTACTGGCACAAGACTCGATCTACGGTCGACTCAGGAGGTTTAAGTATTCCCTGCATGATTAGCATGACGAATATATTTCAACCAACAGAGTCACCGCTCATATCACCTTGCCATGCCATACCAGACATAACCGTCCCGACGGAGACCGGCGACAAACTCATGCCTACCCAAGGCAGAGGTTTTCCCGGGTTCCTGCCGGTATGCATGCAAGGCACATGAGGGTGATTATCATCACAAGTGTGTCCATTTCCAACAGCATGGAAATCAATAACATGCACCCATGCATATGATCATATCACATGAAATAACAAGTTTCTCCAAAGTGAGGTGATGTTATGAACGTGTCATCGAACACACAAAAATATTATGCCGGGGTTCAGAATGCTTGCCTTCAATGTGTGGAAAGGCAGGGTGCACTCCAAAACTTGAAACATTTCTCCTCTCTTCAAAAATCCTATTTTAGCAATATAAAAGAATTAACACACAAAATAAAAACAGCACCAAAAGTTGTTCTGAATTTTTTTCAAATAAATCTTAAAATAAACTAGGTGAAATTTGAGAGAGGTAGGAAAAAGAATCATTTCATTTGAAGTTGTATTTAAAAAGATATAACCAGTCAAAGTTTTGGTCAAATTCTATTTTTAATAAAATCAGGAAAAAGAAAACGTTTCAAAAGAGATTACGTTTTCGGACAGAGAAGACGTATTGCGCCTTTTACGCCTCCACTTATCCAGCGTGGCTGCCGCGTGAGTCACTGACAATGGGCCCGCCTGGCCCACGCGCGCGTCGTCTCCCCCTGACCGAACAGGGGCGGAGCTCCGGTGAGGCTCGCCGAATGGCGGCGTCCCTCGGTGATCTGAGTGCATGGGCGTGCTCAGGAGGTCGAGACGAACTCGGGGGTACCCGCTATGGTCGCCGACGTGGACGGAGTTGCCGGCGACGAGCTTCGCGGCGGAGATGGTTTCGGGGGCGAAGTGATATTGGGGCTGCGGTGGTTCCCGATCAAAATTGAGTAGGGGGTTTGGTAGGGCTGTCTACAAGTAGGAGAAAACACAAGATCTTTGGAGCAAAATTAAATAGGGTTGCAGTAGAAATCACAAGGCTGGACCAGAATGAAAAAGAGGATGATTCACTCAATTTTTTCAAAGAACACAAATAGGTTTTTGCACAAAGTGGAATAATATGCTCCTACTGACCTCCCCTAATTTTGGTAGAAGTTTTAAATAAATATTTAAATAGGTTGTAGTGTAAAATTGCCCACTGGGCCAGATTTGAAAACTTGGTGTAGAACTCAAAATATCCAATGAATGAAATATATTATTGCACAAAAGTGATTTAGAGACATCACATGATATCTCCAAACCTTGGTGAAATTTTTAGTTAAATATATCAAATGGTTGTAGTTCAAAAAGAGCTCCAAATTTTAAAACAAGTCATTTAATGAATAAAGCTCAGGGTGAAATAATTTTATAAATAAATCTCCTGATTGAGAGATGTTTTTTAAATGAGAGGGAAAATAAGTCCAATATATTTTGGAAGGATCCACTTGGGAAAAATTTCTTAACATTAAAAGAAAAGTTTTGAAATCAACAGAGATATACTTGCAGGCAAAAATTTTAAACTCTTGGCAAAATTTTAATAACTAAAACCTGGTTAAATTTTTGGGGTGTTACACAATTCATCCCCATCCAAGGTTATATGGCAACCACTCTCGCTTGTGCTTCTCTGCACCCTAGCATGCACAACACCTCAATCTTCAAAGAGGGCATCGAGGAGATCGAAGACGGCGACCACACTGCGCTAGAGAATGCGGGGCCATTTGGAAGCAGGATGATGTGACGACGGCTGACTGACTCCTCCCCCACCCTCTTTCTCTCGCACAAAATTACCAACCCCTCTCTCCCCCGCACAAATTTATCAATCCCTCAACCCATGAGATCCTTCCCTGACGTCCATGTTTTTCTAGCTCTCTCATCAAACCTGTTGTCTCTTCTCCTTCCACGTGTACAAAATCCGGATGCACACGCATCTCACGTATATTACACGTCTCCATCTTTCTCACAGACCCAACTTCTTCCTCTCTCTTTCTCTCTCTATCTCTCTCTCTCTTTGTTTCATTAGGTTTGTCTCCTACTCTCTCGTCCACATACATACAATCTTTCGCGCCCTATCTGCTCCATCTTCGCAAGCTCTCTCTGCACGTTTCATTCACACATTGGGATATGTTCAAAATGTTGCTTTTATAATGGCTGATGTATAGTTATTGTTGGTTTTGTTGCATCCTACAAAGTAATAACTATGAAATGCATTTTGATTGTCATTTGACTGGGATTATGTGAGTTTGAGCATGTTGTGAACTACTATAGACCTCGTATACATCTTGGAATTCGACAATGATTGTAACTATTACATTCGAAGTTAGTAGCCTAATATATTTATTTCACAATTTCAACAAATGATTAATTCACTACATACTAAGAAAACAAATGTGTACACCCTCCGTTTTTATTTAAGTCCGCGTATTAGCATTGGTCAAAGTCAAGTTTCGTAAACTCTCAGAAAGTTCATAACAAAAAATATTAACATATACAATAATGAATAAATACCATTAGATTCATTATTGGATGCACTTTCACATCATACATATTTGTTATGGTAAATGTTTATATTTTTCTATAAACTTGGTCAAACTTTAGGAAGTTTGACTTCGGTCAAACCTAATATGCAGATTTTACTAGTACTACTCACTAGTTGCTTAGCCGAATCACCCAACACGCCACACGGGGAGTTCAGTGTCACAAAATTTTGAGGTCAGCGGGAAAATCTCCCGCGACCCCGATTCGAGCAGTGGGAAGTTACCATCATAGCCTTCGGAACAGGCCTACGGGTGACAGTTGGTAGGGGCTGTTTTCGTAACTTCAGGTTCACCCTGCCCAGCCAACCCCACCCCGGCACCCAGAGTAGTACACCTGAATACTCCCCATTTTCTATCCCCACCGCAAAATAGACTTCTCCACGGCACCGCAACCTTCGTGCTCCTCCCCTTCTACATCGGCGCACTCGTCCACCACAGCGCATATGCCTCATCGATGACCTCGTACGCCACACTAGAGCAGGTCCACCGTCATCGTCATACACGGAGCCTCTTCCTCGGCACTGTCTTCCACGGTCTCGGATCTGCTTCCCGGAAGCCGACGCCGAGCGCAGAAGCACCACCGTCATGGACAATGAACTGACTCCCGTTGCCGACCATGACTCACAGAGGCCACCACGACCATCATTCTCCTCCTCGATTGGTAATGTGTGTATTGAATCACTTAGCAGTACATGTGCAGTTCCAATTTTGTTCATACCTACCCTTCAAATTTCCTGGGTACTATTATTCCTGTAAAAGTAATTGGTTATAACCTCCATTGTCCAACAGAATATCAACTTGTAATTGTTCGTCGCTCCTGTATCGCGCTGTGCTTGGGTAGGTTTTCATCTACAACCAGTAGTGTGGCAAATGATGGAAAGTTTTTTAGAACTAGCAAGATGCCCATGCATTGCACGCATCAAGATGCATTTGTATGAGTAGTTTATCTTGTGGGAGAAAAGGATGAATGAGGGAAGGCCTTATTTACAAATCTGGATAGGGGTGTGGGTATCTTTTTGCAAAATTGCCATTGTTTCCTTCCCATCTGTCAGATATAAATCAGACGACCTATATTGCAGGATGGCAGGCACAACATCATCACCAACTCTGTTTTTTTATAAGAAAAGAAAAAAAAAGTAGAGAGTAGAGAATTAGATATAAATATTGAATATAAAATAAATATAACATCAGAGATAGTAGAGACGTCAGGAAAGGATTGCGCGCGTGGGAAAAACCGGCCGGGCATGCGCTAGTTTTGGCGCGCGGCGTCCGACGCGCTTTATAAATTCCAACGCCCTCCCACCGCTCTGTGCCTTGCCACCGCTCTCTCCCCGCTCTATGCCTCGCCACCACTCTATGCCTCGCTCTTTCTTGCCTCGCCGCCGCCGCGCCACCATGCCGTTGCGTCGTCGGGAAACTTGGGGATACCGCGGCGTCCGCGCGCGTCCCTCTGGCGGCTTCTCCGCCGAGATCCGGTTCCGCGGGATGCGCCTCGGCCTCGGAAATTTCGACACTACCAACGAGGCCACCCACACGTACGACGCGGCGGCGTGGCGCTTCCGGTGGCCTCATAGAACATTGAACTTCCCCAACGTGCCGACGTGGGAGCGGGCACAGGATCTCATGCCTCTGCCGCTTATCAGCGACGAGGATCGTCACGACGACCAGAGGCGCGAGCACCGTCTCGGCATCACCGAGATGGACGAGGAAGCCATGGCACTGTGGCACCAACACTTCCCATAGGACATCATCAACAAGCGCGAGTTCTACGTGCAAAGGACGGCGGAGAGGGATAAGAGGAGGGCGGAGCGAGCCGCCTATCGCGAGGACAAGCGTAGGAGAAAAGCGGACGCTCAATTCAACATGAGGCTAGGAGCAGCGTCGCCCTGGGAATCCAACGACGATCGGTATCTTCACGCCTATAGTCAGACGTCGGAGGAGGACATCACCGAGGAGGAGTCGTACGACGAGGGTACTTGAATAATCTATTTTTTATCTATCTATGCTGAGAACTATCCTCTACTCTCTACTCTCTATCTCTACTTCTCGATCTCAACACTGTAAACGCTTTTTTAAAGTGTCGCGTGTTGCAATTCTGTTGGAGATTCTCTAACATGGCAGACGAGTGCTTTAATGTTGCCCACAAGATGCGCGAGTATTAGTAGTAGTATATTTTTCTTGCCATGTTGAGATTTTAAAATCACGAGTGCGAACATCCAAAGGAGCAATGAAGACCAAACACGAGATATTGGGGACATCTTCAAGGAGCATGGCAAGTTAAAGAGGAGCTGCACCGAACCTGTAAAATGAGCTTTGGTAAGTAACACCCTTTCAATTACTTTCGTTTAGCCTCATGTTCTTCGATGTGTATATGTTGTAGTTTCTGTTTCTCTTAAGCCTCGTGTTCTTCGATGTGTAATGAGAAGAGTCTTAACCGTCCTAATGCTTTCGTTTTTAGCTTGATGTAGGAAGTGGGTGTTCTCACCTTGTAGTTTGTTTTAATATTTTTTCCTTTTGATTTCACTTCTCCCAGTTCTGTTTATCTGGCTTCTACTAAATGGATCTGGGTTGCTAGTATTGATCTAAAAAAGAAGTAACTTCATGTCAGAATGCAGTTCCTGCGAGGAGGGAAGTATGGTCATCCTCGAGATCATGTTGCCAAAATGAGGCTGGATTACACACAAGGTGCCAGTTCCGTAATGATGCTGGATTAGACACAAGGTGCAAATTCCCAGATGATGCTGGATTACACACAAGCCGGGTGGAGTCGTCAGCTGTTCGTGTCCTCGTGGCTCTAGTAAAGGCTGAAAGAAAGCGTGCAACAGCCCTTGAGAATGTAGCTGAGTTCCTGAAGAAGCGAAAAGAGCAATCAGATGCTCTCTTCACCCATGCCAAAGAAGAGATGGAAGAAGCCAGAATTAAGCTAGCAGAGGCAGAGCAGGCTAGGCGTCTCCTGCTATCTAAAACTGTTGTCAATACAAAATTTCCTTCATAGTAGGTAGGTTCAAATGTTTATCTAGTCAGCATGCCTGTTGTGATGTCTGTGCATCTACTAATGTGGCACAAAATATATTTTTTCGGGTCATGTGATAATAGAAGTTACTTTCCAAACAATAACAGACGAAGCATTAGACATGGTATAGTTCACGCGCAAGTCCGACATTCCAAGTTCAACTTCCACATCAAACTCATGTTCACAGATATCTGCTCATTCATACATAATGTCCACAACCATGATTCACTTCAAAGCCAAAAAAATTTGAGGAGAGTTATGAATAAAGAAAAACCTCTAGTTCCTGCTACCAGTGCGAGCACAACAAGTCAAGACCATGCGTAATGGATTATATTTTGGTCATTTTTTGTGTTCTAAAATGCCGGCCGGCTCGCAGAAGGACGTGTTTCCGGCACACGCGCAGATTCAATGAAGGCAGGTGGGGCAGTCTGAAGCCGGTTGCATGCGGCGAGGAGGCGTGTTTAGCCGGGCCTGCAGCGAATGGGGCCCTCTTGGCCGGCGCGCCGGTTCAATGCCTGCGCTATGAGAGGTCGCGTCCGTGTCAGAGCAATCACTCCCTCTAGTCCATTTTTGTTTGGGTATAACAAAATCTCGTTTTCCATTCACATTTTACAAGTAAAATCCGTGGACAAACTTTGACCCAAAATACGATGGGGACAAGTAAACCAGAACGGAGGTAGTAGTTTTTTTAATCAAAGAATGGTTTCCCCCTTCCGATTTCCATTACTGAACACCAACATCTAAATCTAAACCATAGTATTTACCCTAGAACTACCAGGTTCAACATCTCGCAACATAAACTCATACAACCATACGCCAAGGAGGTACGTAGTACTATGAATTCCATTTTTGCTCCATATCAATCATTCTAAAAACTACTTAGTACTTATAACGCGCCATTGAAAATCAGAACTCTTAACCCTGCAAAAAATGATATTTTAAACATGGTTACTCGATCTGTGGCAACTGGCGAGCCACCGCCTCCAAGTTGTTCACTTGTGGTCCCGACCATCAACTCCTACGGATCAAGTTATCACGTGAGCTGACTATTCCTACAAAGGTGCGCTCCACCACGTACCCGGTACCCGCGAATGCAGCAATCATGCACCTAGGGTTTTAGGGTTTATTTGTTAACGTTTCCTTTACGTAACACTCATGTGTGCGAGACAGCGAGAGACCGACTGCATGCGTGCGCCTCTTCTCTTCGTATATGTACTCCACCGTTTGTCTGGTGTCCAAAAAATTATAATAACTACTAGCAATGTGCCAATGCGTTGCCACACGATCAGAGTAGATTAATACATATTCACCGATTTGATAGAAAAAAGTCTAGTTTTGAAATACGTATATCACAAAAAATATGTTATGTTTCACTCAAAATATATCCCTTTGGCGTTTTTGATGAGATATGGGAGGAACGTTGTTGGTTATAAGATTCGAGAAGTGGTATGTGTCTAATTTCTACTCTTACTAGCAAGATGCCTGTGCGTTGCACGGAACATCAAGATCTTGTGGGAGAAAAGGATGAACGAGGGAAGGCCTTATCTGCAAATGTGGAGAGGAGTGCGGGTAATTGCCATAGTTTCCTTCCTATCCGTCAAATATAAATCAGACGGCCTATATTGCAGGATGGCAGGCCCACCTTCATCACCAACTCTGTTTTTTATCCCTTCTCTTATAAAAAGCATAGTCGGTGATGATCGTGTGCCTGCCATCCTGCAATATAGGCTATCCGATCTACATCTGACGGATAGGAAGGAAACTATGGCAATTTTGCAAAAAGATACCCACACCCCTCTCTACACTTGCAAATAAGGCCTTCCCTTGTTCATCATTCTCTCCCACAAGATAAACTACTCATACAAATGCATCTTGATGTTCCGTGCAACGCATGGGCATCTTGCTAGTTGTTGCAAAAAGCCCATGTGTGTGTGAGAGAGAGGGAGAGAGGAGGAGGACGGAGTGCATGTGTGACAAAGACACAAAGAGTGTGTGTGCAAGAGGTATCAGCTTAAAATAAGGCGATAGTGTGTGTGTGCAAGATCGAGAGGGTGTGTCTCAAGAAGGGAAGAAAAATCTACATAGATACAAGGAGCGGGAGAGAGACATGTATGCGATAGTGGAAGCATGAGTGTGCGGGTGTATAAACCTATCTAGAGGCTAGTCCATAAATGTTTGTGAGAGAAATATGAGTCGGGGTGCGAAAGCGAGAGTTTTGTGTGAGAGAGAGAGGCGGTAGTCAGGAAGGGGAGTGGAAGCAGGAGTTCTGTGTGTGAGAGAGAGAGAGGGGGGGTTTGTCTGATCGGTAAACAAATGAATAATGTCAGTCTGGGATGGAGACGAAAAGGAGACCGCAACAAATGTTTTGTCTACAGGAGAGAGAGGAGTAATTTTAGTGGTATGATTCATATCTAGAGACATATAGGGTGTGTGAGAGAATCCCATAGAGAGAAAGACAAAGTGAAGGACGAGTGGAGACTGTGTGTGTGGTGGTGAAAAAGAAAGCTTAGGTACCTAGTGATACGAGAGAACGGTGGAGACGTGAGAGATAATGAAGACCGGGTAATGTATAATGATAGGGAGAGTGTGACACTTCTCAAGGGAGACGCCGAGAGACCATGTTTGCATGGATAGGAGAAACATGAAGTTAGCGTGCGGGTGAGCTGGAGAAAAGAGAGTGATAGCTACATGAAGGAGCATGCATGCGAGAGAGATGGGCGTGAAAGGAGTGAACATAAAAGGGATTAAAATATTTGAATTTGAGATGATGATACATGTAATCCATACTCGAACCAAAATTGATCTATCAAACATGCATACTCATATGAATTCACGCGCATCTATGTTATTTAATATGTAGATATTATTGATCCATACATTTTAGTAGAACGTAATTTGGTTTAATTTTTCGAATTCAACCTTATGATTTTGAGATCATTGTATTTGTAAATCATATTATACATATAAAGGAGCAGAATTCTTTGTTGTGCTTTTGAAAGTATATATAAAAAAATGATGTATATAGAATTTTATTCCAATTGAAAATGGATCCCGCCCGAAAAAATAGAATACAAATGGGATTCGAATTGAGTTGGCACGTTAAACGTGCACTCTGCAAAATTTGAATGAAGCGGGGAAAGTCGCAGTAACCGCCCGAAACCAAAATCAGCGAGATGGAAATTACTACTGCCTATCCCTGCCATGCAAAGCCTATTTGCTCGATTTCTATAGGTTTCGATAGGTGTAGGTTTGTAATTTCACTCAAACGTGACATAACCGCCTCTCACCCAGATTCATACACGGTGGGTGCCAAAACATAGTGTGTCCTTGGCCGAAATCGACTCCCTCCCCGATTCATACACGGTAGGCGCCAAAAACAAACTCTCGTCGGCAAATATTTGATGTATGAGAGATTACCGTCCTATCCCCAACCGACTAATATTGCTGTGATGTAGGAAATTTGAAATGGGGGCTAAGTTTGTAAATTTCCTCGCATTTGAGACAAGCGCGCCGTGAAGACATGGTTCCCCCCTTCCTCTCCACCTACATTTCCCCATTCGTACTCCGTGGGCGCCAAAACACCCTCTCCACCCCAGCCTCCTCCGTCCGCCACCCCATCCACCACCGTCCTCCTCCACCATGTCGGAGCTGATACCCTGACGCCGCCGTCCATTACAAGAGATCGACCTCTCTCATCCATGGCTTCGGACTGGGATCCTTGCATCTCGTCCCCTCGCTTCATCCCCGCCGTCATCCACCTTGTTGGCGCCGCTCCTACGACCGTCTCGTCCACCGCACCCCGTCGCCACTGTCTAACCTCCTAGATCTGCTTCCACGCCGCCGACAGCCATCGCTACTGCAGCACCGTCAAATTCTCAGCAGATGTATACACGGCGCCGCACCAGAGGCGGTACTCTTCTGTATCTTCTCAACTTATTTATGGCAGCAAGAAAATAGATCGCCACTCCTTTACTCTGATTTCTTGTCCATCACTTACTTGCTAGTTGAAAGAAAACATTGGTTGCGAAGTTGCCTTTGTCCAGTTTGCACCTTCAGATCCTCCATGGCACGCTCAACACTATACTCCCAATGCGTATGGTTTTCCTCTTTTATATTCCACACTAGTTAAATCATAGTAGACTAAATTTCAAAATTGGGTCAGTCGATTTTTCAGCGCTCGCCGGAGTTCGCCGGTGCGAACGAAGGGACTCGGGTGGGGATGGTGGTTGTGGGGGGCGGTGGTGGGGCCCCGCCGAATGAAGAAAACTCGACACAGGTGGGGGCGGGGGCGGGGGTGGCGGAGGAACACATGTGATGGGGGCCGGTGGTCCGGCCGGCGACCCATGCGGTGTTCTGTATGGGAAGAATTAGAGACGAGGAAGAAGAAGGGTTAGGACACGTAGGATCTTCATCCAACCGCCTGAAATGGTCGACTGACCCAAATGACAAAAGTCACGCGACTTGCATGTAGACATGTCTTTATATTAAGTACCATCATCGTACCTGCTTAGCACTGCTCCTGAATCCATCATGCTAAACAACATGCCACTCATAATTCCAAACTTGTTGCTCAAGTACGAATCTGATATGATGCTGATATTACTAAAACAGATAACATGTAATTGGTCGGCTAATGTTCCTACTTTATTTTCGAAAAAGCATGTGCACCACATATAGAGAGACAGCAGGGAGTTGCTTTCTTAATGCGCTCTGGTTCATCATGTGTGGGCACTATGCAACAAACATTTTATTATCCAAAATCTGATTGCTCTTCTTTAGCATGTTCCTCTTCCGTTCTTCTTTAATAAGTACTCTCTCCGTTCCTAAATACAAGTCTTTGTATAGATTCCACCATGGACTACATATGGAGCAAAATGAGTGAATCTACACTCTAAAATGTATCTGGATACATCTGTATGTGATCCATAGTGGAAATCTCTACCAAGACATATATTTTGGAACGGAGGAGAGTATGATAGTAGTATAGATGTTCCTTGTAGTGAAGATGGGCAGGGACATTTGTAGTGTAGAGGTCTATACGGTCGGTTGTGATGGACACTTTGAACTCTTCGAGCCTCTTTGATTCATAGGATTTTGTAAACATGGGAATAGGATTTGTAGTGGCCTACCCACTTGAATCCTATAAGGATAGCAAGGAAATGTAGGGAGTTGTGTCGCCTTTGAGAGTTACACTGATATTAACAGTACTGCACCTTCAGTTGAAGAGAGCTGGTATCCGAAGCCTTTCTAGCCGTACCGACAATACTAGCACATATATTCCAGCAAGTTCCACTTTGCTGATTTTACTCCGATGCTTACGGTTTTCTCATTATATGTACACTATGATCTGTGTAGCTGCTTTGTGTCGCACTAGCAGCAGTCCACTCTTGAAGCTAAACACTGCAATGACTTACAAACTGGCACCAAGGCATTGAGTGCCATTCTAGATGCAGTGAAACTCATATGCTCCCCACCTGTTGATTCTTGTTCAGAATATGATTCTAATGACTATTCTAACCTCGAGGAGTCAAAGGCAGATGGCCTGTCCTGTTCACCCATCAAGGTGCATGTTCTAATTTGGCAAGGTTTTATTGATTGCGCGTATCTTGCATATGTTGTCTTGCATTTCGTCTACTTTGTTGCACCGCCATCTGCTTAGTTTACTCATCATATATGTCGAGATGCCATGCCCATCCATTATCAATACATATTCCATCTGTCATCATACCATGTTTTTCCACTCAAATGATGTTCTTGTGCATCAGACATCAAAAAGGAAGAGGGTGATTGCCGAGCCTGAAGGAGCACCAGCAAAGTCCTTGAAAAACGTGGTTGTGCCGGAGAAATCAGACAGCACCCCACTTATATTGGCTGTACAACCAATGACACAAAATGTAGGACCGACTCTAGCAGACTGTACCCATACTTCACTGGCCACACCACTAGCCCCACCACACAGGACCTGCACTCTAGCAAAAGGTATGCCGATTTCAGTTGCCATAGCACCATCCGTACCACAGAAAAATCCCACTCCAGCAAAAAGTACAGCAAGTCCATCGGCCGAAGACCTATCCCAACTGCAGAGACGGCCAAATCCTGCAGATTGGAACCCCATTCCAGTTATCCCTAGTTTAAAAGACAATGCTTTCAATGTTGTTAGGGACTACGTGCATATATTCCCATCATGGGAAGATTATAGTGAAGACAAACACTATTTTCACATCTTCTTGTCCCACTTACAAGTAAGTGCTATTATTCATGGTGATTATTTTCCTATTTTCTGCTGATTGAACACATCAATGATTTACATTAAACTGTTGTAAGTAGGCGAGGGTCAATCTGGTTAGTCATGGCGAGCAAAGCTGGCTTGCGCTTTTCAAGGAAGCATTGCAACAGTATCGGTGTTACCTGAGGAAATTACACTTTGATGGCAAGTCTATAAACGAATTTCTGGTGAAGTCTCATGTGCTAAATTTAGAAGACATTGAATGGAAAAACCTTGTTATGCACTGGTCTCGTTCCGAGGATGAGGTACTGTCTATGATATCACATGACAATTTGAACTTCTACTTTTCCGCATGTGCCTTACAGATCTTTTTTGCAGGAAATCTGCTCGAAAAGGAATTCCGGTTTGAAAAGAATGACAGGATATCGCAAATATGCCGCCTGCTGCTTTGCTCTTGTTAGTACTTGTTGTCCTGTATCACTATACTTGCATACATACATGGTTCATTATGTGACAGCAGTATGCATGATAGCTTGCTTATCAATTGTTTGCTCCAAATTATCTGATCTGTATGAATGGTTACATTAGTGTAGAATATATCCAATGGCAATGAAATTTTTTAGCTCCGCATTGTTCTTGTAAGCACCTGCTATCCTTTATTAGTGTACTTATATTGACAGGTAGGTGTTCATGTACCATCACTCTGCAGCTTATTTTCCTTTGCCCTCCATTTTCTACACATAAGATCTATATTTACTCTTACCATAAGGTTGGATAACACCGATGGTACTAAAGAAGTTTAGCTCTGCATTGCTCTTGGCTGTACCTTTTGCCTGTATCACTGTACTTACATTTATAGCTACTTGGTTATGTAGCATCACTCTTCATCTTATCTTAAATATTCTCCATTTTTCTTATATTGTCACATCTATATTTGCTCTTAACAAAATGTAAAATAAAGCCAATGGTTATGGAGAAGATTCTGTGGTAAACTTCTTGAATTGCCCCCCCCCCATCAGCATGGACAAGGGCTTTATAGAGCCTGACTTCACCAATAATGTAAGTTTGTCCTTCTCAAGCCTTCAAACTTTGTTGTGTATATTTGGTTAGGCATGACTACAACAACTGTTTATTTTTGGTGTTTGCATCAAATTGCATGTTTAAAGTTTATAATGTACTTCATAAACAAAAGTTTGTCCTTCTCAATTTAAGTTTTCAGTTGTACAACCAAATTCCTTCTTCATACCATGTAAATTAAACTATACAGAGCAAGTGATCTTATTTTGCCAATCTGAAATGGGATAAATTGATAGCACACTAACCATTGATACTTATGAGTTCTTGATCTGTAATCCAATGGTGTCGTGAAGCTGCCAACTCCTTCACAATGTCATTTCCTGCCATGTCTTGACGTGAACAATACCATATTGTGTTAATGCTATTTTAAACTGTGTCACTTTATTCGTCAGTAAGAAATGTGATGAATTGTCAGCACTGATACTTATAGAGAAGGACCGATTTGAAAACTCAGGATGAGGTAACCTATGCTAAAACCTCTGCTATCTTAAAGAATGCTTAGTGGCAATATCAGAATTACATGAAGAAAACGTACTTCACCGACAAATAAACTCATCAAATTCCCTTACGTTCTCCTGAGACACATTTACTGGACGATGACTGGGAACGCCTTGTTCTGTACTGGTCCGGAACCAAGAATGTGGTAAGGTCTATGAGCTCATTTTCTATTTTTTAAGTACTATATTCTTGCGTCTT
The DNA here is from genome assembly GCF_002162155.2 of Triticum dicoccoides. Taxonomy (NCBI): domain Eukaryota; kingdom Viridiplantae; phylum Streptophyta; class Magnoliopsida; order Poales; family Poaceae; genus Triticum; species Triticum dicoccoides. The sequence continues at coordinate 515,512,353 of NC_041382.1, read as the reverse complement.
ACTGTACTCTGTTCATGTAGAACAAGTGTCTAAACCTGAAGAACAACTGTTCTAATTTAAGATTCCATTGCTATCATAGTTCAAAAAGTGCTAGGCACTAATTGTGCGTTTTGCCACCGCCTTGCGCTTTACTGACCAAAGCGCATGCTTATGCGCAGTTATGCACAGATTAAGCGTAGTTATGCGCAATGCATTTTGCCAATGCCTAGAGCCTAGGCGCGCTTAAGCGCTCGCTTAGGCACGCCTTTTTTAACTATGATTGCTATCGTGCATACTGTTTTGCTCTTGTATCACTATCTTTACTCATACAAACTTATTTTTAAATTGAAGGATCCAATCGAAACTCCAATGGCACAGCAGGTATGTTCACACATGTTTCTTTAACAGGTTTGCTCATATCAATAGCTCTGTTGATTTCAATTTCAATTGTGTATATAGTTGACTTCTCATATCCTGCACATTACTAGTGTATATAATTGACTTCTCATATCACAACAGAGACAATAGTGTTGTTGTACATGTAGACTCGTGGTACCCATCTGAAATCTTGTTGTGCCGTGTAGTTTCCCACGCTTTGTATTCTTTCACTACTGCTTTGTCTTGAACTGATATGATTTGAACCGTTTCTCTATTTTGATTTGGCAAGACAGTGAAGTGACCATAGGACATAGATATATGTTTGTTTGATGCTTTTATTATGTACTAGTACTTGGCAATAGAAGACTTGGTAGTTTAATCCTGTCCACCTTACAAATGAACTGGTTCACCGAAATGAGTTTCATATACTAGTACATGCTAAACCTGTTATGTGTCTACTTGTTTCTTCTTTTAGAATGCTGACAGAATATTGGGGAAGAGTGCCTTGTTAAGCAATGGTAAAGGAAGTAATGCAGATAAGGTTCAGGATAGTGACACATCCTTGTTAGTCTCCAACAAAGCTGATAAAATAGCTAAGGAAGACTATCTCGAAGACAGTGAGACAACCCCAAAGTCCTGTCTTGGTCTAGTGTTCGAGTTACTGGCCACTACCGCTTGCGCAAGCTATTCAAACTCACTGTCTGAATCAGTTTGGTTTCTTGAGTCTCAACTACAAGCTGAAAGGCATCGATCAGCTGTGCTGCGACAAGAAGTGGAAGGACCACGGAAGTCCCTGGAGCATTCAGATGCATACTTTCTGGTGCAACAGCATGCGTTGGAGGATTTTAGCGCCAAACAGGACAAAGCTAATAAGCTTACTAAGCTTATTGCCAGCATGGTGGATACCCAGGATAACGTTTCTTGAGCTCTTCTGAAGTTGTTTCAGTTATGCTCTTGTTTTGCTGCCACGTTTATTTGCACTGGTGGCCAATTTTGACGGCAAGTGTATGTAATATGCTGCTTTGTTCCCTATATTTGCACTGGTGGCGAACTTTGATGCCCAGTGGATGTAATATGTGTAATAGAGGTAATAGGCTAGCGTTAATTGCTTGCTTATTTATTTCCTTATTGTCTTGTTTAGTTGTTTGCTTGTAGTCACTGCAGTTCTTTTTCTGTGTTTTTCTAGTGGCCACAATAGCCTACTTTTGGAAACTAGGCCAAAATAATCATGGCAACACACAGACTGTTGTAACCATGGGCCTCCTGCGGGCCGTATGATCCATGGGCCTTCTACAGGCCGTAGGATCCATTGGCCTTCTATACGGGTCACAGGATCCATGGGCCTTCTATGGGCCGTACGATCCATGGGCCTTCTACGGGTCGTACGATCCATGGGCCTTTTACGGGCCGTAGGATCCATGGGCCTTCTACAGGGCGTATCATCATTTTGCCAATCATGGGCCGTACTATTCGTGGACCAGAACAGGCCGTTAATAGGTCGTATTTGATAACTCTATGAAAACAACCCAACAGGTTTTTTTTGACATGAAAACGGCCCAACGTATTAATGGGCCACAAACGGGCCGATTGTAACCACGGGCTGAATTTGGCCCACAAGTAGAAAATGACAGCAACGGGCCGTAAGTAACCGAATGCTGGAAATGAGCCCAAGAATAAATGGGCCCTGAGAAGGCCGAAAGATAACCTGGGCTGGAAACGGCCCAATGGAATTATGAGTCGTTAATGGGGTATGAAGTGATACACTGTTCATTACGGGCCAGTTTCACCACGGGCCGTTAATGGCCCAAGAGTTACAAAGGGCCTCATATGGGCCGAAAGACGTCATGGGCCATACATGGGCCGGAAGTTAAAATGGGCTGGAATCATATTGGACGGCCCAGATGACGGTACTAGGCCTAATTCGGATAGGTCGTAATGGGCCCTGGGTTAGCGGGCTGTAAATGGGCTATATGCGAACACACTGTTAACATGCTTTCCGTGGGCCGACCCGCCACCTTTTGACCAAGTCAAATGGGCCGGCCTTTTCACGGGAATGAGCCTCTATTGGGCCGTGCCACGTGTCAACGTATCATAGGCGCCTTGAGTCCAATGAGTGGATGACATCTGTCCCAACGGTGAGCCAACACGTGTTTCCTCCAGCCAATGATGATTTTACATGTGGAAAATCCCCATTGGTCGGGGCTGTTAACGGGTTATCGGATCCAAAACCAGACCCGATAGCTTAACGACGTTCCGTTACGGTGGATGCCATGTGTCGGTCACCCTTGACAAAAGCACTTCTGTGACGCGCGATTTATCGTCATGGAAGTGGAAACTTCCGTGATGATAATTTTGGTAATGTCATGGAACACTTCTACGATAGCACAGGTATGACTATCTTGATTCTGTCATAAAATCATCATGGATGTACATGCATGACAAAAAACAGGACCTATTGTGACAAACACGTATCATCACGGAAGTGTATTTTTTTTTTGTGTATATACCTAAGAGATTCATCCCCACTAACCTATTTATCTAAGCATGCAGCCTATCCACGTCATCAACCATGTCAGCTCAGTAAAAACCGTTCCCACGTCATCACTTGCCCGATTAGATTTCTCTGACCTGGGTCGGGCGAAGACTACAACTTCTGCACCCGAATGGGCTGACACCCAGCCAATGTGGTATTGGGTTGTTCTTTGGGTTGGAGGCCCATGTGTGTTAGCTATGACCGACGGACTGAACCTCAAGAAAATAAAAGATAGCCCATGTAACTATCGTACTAGGTTTTTCATGATTCATCTTCCTCGCTACCGCTTTCGTTTCCGCCGCCGCGCCGTATGCTCTCCCAGCCAAGAATGCGCATGAAACTTAAGTATTCAATCACCCCTCATTACTTCACCTCACCCTGTCCCCGTTCTCGCTGAGCTGTTCTAATGGTCCCATGGCTACCGCCTATATAAGACAATTAGGACGCATTAGTTGGACACTATATTAGATCACAGGCTGAGCAAATACAAGATGTGCTGCCGCCGGCTTGTAGAAGACGCTATATTAGGGATGGCTTGCGGCCAAAACAGGGAGTGCCAGCTATTCACGACGGCGCCGCTGCTCACGGTAGCAAAAGGAAATCGGCCGCGCTGCTGGTGGTGGTGGTGACAGGAGATCGACTGTGTTCCTGCACTCGACGGAGAGATATCACTAATGTCGCTGCTCACGGCTCTAAAGGGAGATCAACGGTGTTATTTCCCATGGAGGCGGCGTAAGATCTCATCACATCATCATGATCACAAAAGGACCTCTGCTATGAACATACATCTTCCTTTGAAATCCCTCTTTGTCATATTTTCATGTCAAGTGTGCTTGGGTATCATCTAACATACATATCACATATCACAGGACTGGTAAGCTTTTTCCTTGGTTATTGTTTTAATGTGACAGTTCTGCTTTGCTATGCTATACATGAGAAGTTTCTTTACATGCTTGGTTGTTTTCTTCGTATGCATCAGAATTGATTGGTTTCATTCTTGGTTTGTCCTGCGGATGTGTAGAAATCATGACTCCTCTTGTTGTTCACAAAATAGGTTTCCGCCATCACTATGGGTAACAGGCAAATGTATATCAACACTCAGTTTGTACTATATTTATTTATGTATATCAATAATCAGTTCACGTTGTATTTATTTACCTCATGTTATATTCCCCTTCCTTGCTTACAAATATTCCTTCTTCATGCAGGAGTTGCAGCCACCCCATTGCTTCTCTGGAGTTGCAGACAGAGCTCTATGCTAGCAATGCAAAAGATTTTATTCAGATTAAGCCATAAGTGTGTTAAATGTTCCTCTATTCCCATTAACCTTTCGTCATTCTTTCTCTATTACTTTTTACATTTTTCTTCCAGTATTTTTTTCTTAGCACATGCTTTCGAGTTGAGAAACCTATTAACTACCCTGCTCAAATCCTAGGAACAAGTCAGTGGGATTCTTAAATTTGTGGCATTATTAAAAGCTTAAACTATTGGTTATATGCTCGAGTGATTCCTTATGAATAGTACGACATTAACATTTTATATTTTTCAAGTTGCATAAAATTGTTGGTGCAATATGCATATGTTCCTTTACTTTGTTGTGTACCAGTGAATTACCAATATGCTCTTTATACCTCCCGACACCACCTGGTACTGCTATGATTATTTGAATGCCCTCTTAGTAGTAATTTTTTGGCTCTATAGTCTTTTAGGGGTTTGGCTGAATATTCATTGATGATCAGCAAATCCTCATTTGTTAATTTTGTATTCTTCTATAATTTCGTTCTCAGGATTTAATTGTGGCTACATTTATAGCAGGAACATTTAATACCTTACATTTACTTTTTCTGTTTGGTGTAGATTAGCGTATGTTTCCTATGATGCTACCCAATAAACTACTGTCGCATTGGCCCAATGTTCAAGCCCCTATGACGACGGCCATGTAACAAGGATTTTCAACTTACAATGAAAGATAAAAATGTGAAGCAATGGAGGATTATGTCTAATAAACAAGCAAAGGTGGAAGAAATCAAATCCAGATTCGATTGACTTTTAAATCGACCCACTCGCTTTCACTCAATTCTTTGTAAATACATGGTGTCACTACTGCAGGATGCTGCTAACGTGACACTTCGATCAGAGACCCTTAGAGAAACTGTGAGCGATGCCATAATCGCAAACGATGCTCTATGAAAACCGTCAGAAACATATAAAACGTTTGTGATGACGGATGCATCAAACACGGTTTAGGTTTTAGTTGCGTGTGCGATGAAGGTCATACGGTTCAGTTCAATTAACTGTTTGTGATGAGGAGGAACAAAATAAACTGGTAGCCAGATGAAGGTGTGTGCGATACACAGCATACGGTTCACTCGGATGAACTGTTTGTGATTAGGCAACACAAAAGAAACGGGCAGCAAGATGAAGGTGTGTGCGATATACAGCATACGGTTCACTCGGATGAACTGTTTGTGATTAGGCAACACAAAATAAACGGTCAGTCAGATCAAGGTGTGTGGGATATACAGCATGCAGTTCACTCGGATGAACTGTTTGCGTTGACACAAGAGTACAAAAACGGTTCAACTTAACAAGATGTGTGTGTTGTGCCATGGGATTGCATGCGGTTCACTCGGCCCTTGTCGTTAGTGTGTGACCTCTGTGGCACCTGTTCGCTCCCCAGGCGCCTCTTCGTGTACTGTGGCAACCGTCCACCGGCTCTTTGCCTTTCCCTCTCGATTTGGATCCGCTGTCACGCGCTAGCTCTTCCTCCCTCCTCCATTTGACTTCACCCTTCCTCCTGCCATTGTTTGATCGTCTTCTCCATGGAGGGAACAAGCCGGAAACGACCCCGTTATTCTTGCCCCGATCTGAATCATGATGCGGTGGAGGAACTCATTGATCGGTGCGACGTCATCACCTCGGCTAGCATGGCATGTTCATTCAAGACCATTCTCGACTCAAGTAATAACATCATTACAAGGAACCCAAGGGTTCAGGAGCGGTTTGATCTCCCCTATCTTCTTCACCGTGACCCTGCTGACTGGCGCGGGGACGAGGGAAGCCTCGCCTTGTGTAAGTTGATGCCGCTTGATAATGATATGTATGATGTTAAGATGCCATCGCTTGAGGGCAAGGCTTGGGCGGGCGCAAATGGAGATTGGGTTGTTTATATTGGGTACAACTGCGAGTGGGAACTTGTGAATGTGTACACTCGTCACCAGGTTCCACTTCGAAAAATCTCAGACGACTGCCCAGAGGTTGAGTACACCGGTATTCTACGTGAGTTCAAATACAATGATGCTGACTGTCCTCTGTGGAAGATAGCAATTTGTCGAGTTCCCAACCGCTCTTGGGGTTATAGTAATGCTTATGTTGTCGCTATCTTCGACAAGCTTGTTGTCGTCCTTCATGGTTTGACTTGATGGATATTGCTCAAAAATTAGTTTCTATACATGGATGAGTACTGTGATGCAATTCAATACAAGGGTCTTGTGTTTGGTGCCAGCACTTGTGGCACTATTTTTGCATGGAATCCTGATGATTTTGGTACGTTTGTCTTCCATCGTAATTATAATTGTTTCATCCACATGCATGCAGGTTAGCTAGTTTCCCTTTAGTAATTAACCTTCTTGTATTTCCAAGGTCCTGTGAACATTCCACCACTTATACTTGAAAATTTTATTCACGAGCATGAGGACGAGCAGGACCCATATACTCAGTGGCGCCTGGAAACTTATTCTGATGGATCTCCTCTTCTTGTGTGTATACGGGGCACTGCTGATGTTACTAAGGAAGCAGGTGTTGTCTCGTATGGTCAAACTCTCCGGACCTATTCCAACATCCGTTGCAGGGTATTCGGGATGGATACTGGTGTACTAGCACCAACACCTTCTCCCTGGTTCAGTATTGGAAGTCTTGGAGGAAACTCACTCTTCCTTGGACAAAACTATCCAATGATGGTGGAAGGCGATCCAGCTATTGTTGACACAGCGTTACTACCATTTATGAGAAGCAACTGTATCTATACCTCGGACATTACTATGCTTCCCTACCATCCCAATATGGGTATTGAAATAGGCCGCTTCAGCCTGGATGATCAGTCCTGCGTTGGTCTCGAGATTGACAGTAGCTGGCCCTTCCTAGAGAATCACTTCTGGTTCAAAGCAAGCGTTTCCAACGCCGACGAGTGGTTGAGCTAAAGTTCATTTCATCGCTTTGTTATTTGTTGTGTGAGAAAAACTTTACTAGAATGTTTTGTTGGAAATGATCTATAATCCAACGTGTATCCTCGTTCTGGTTGTGGGTTGATGACTTGTTGTATGTAATCAATGGTACATTTGCATATGCGTCCATGAACTCACGCCTGCTAGTGGTTTCCATATGAACAGTGCTAGTGATTTTAGTTGCAAAAATTAGATAGTGCTAGTGCTTCGTAGCTGCATATTTTGACAAATCGCAGTGTTACAAGGTTGACAAATGGCAATGTTACTAGATAAACAAATGTCAATCTTTCCAGTTTGAGAAATGGCAACATACCCAAAATGACAGATATGCAAATCTTACCCAATTGTTTGTACCTAGTTGCACCCGGGTCATGCAAAACAACCGTTTGTGTTGAAGGGATGCAGAAATCCTGCTCGACACATTTTCCCTTGGCTTCCTGGGGAAGCTGTCGGTTTGCATACGGGTGTTCTAACTAAAATGTTTGCGATGAGTGTTTTATATTTAAAAACCGTTGACGTTTTTTTTCAAAAGAAAATCGTTTGATAAGTCTATACATTAAGAGAGAAAAATGCAAGTTTGTTCAAAACATATCTTTCATTTAGTCACACTGCAAATTTATATTCATATGATCGAGAATTCGAGATACAGTATTAAACCCGAAAAAACTATTTCCGGCGGCGATGGAGGCAGCGTGCCGCGCCGTCGTTGTCGTTGTCGTCCTCCGGGATGCCGTTGTTGAAGTCTTCAAGGCAGCACAAAATGTTCTTCACTTGTAAATCAAACATCATGTCATCGCGCGATCGACAGGCGGGGCGTGGTAGGATGGCAACTGGCACCGCTGAGAGGTAGCGGTCGACGGCAGCGTCCCATGCCGCTGGGGGGGCGCATAGGCACGGGCACGGCAGGTGCAGCCAAACGCATGGGAACCGGCGCTGCGGTGGGTAGAGGGGCGCGCACGGGCGCGGTGGATGCGGCCAAACGCACGGGGGACGACAGCACGGTGGGTGGAGGGACGCACACGGGCACGGGCGCTAGCGCTGGCATGTACATGAGCTCGCGCGGGTCCGCGGAGACCTCACTGACGCTCGTGGCTTCCAGCTCAGCGATGGTGCTCGGTGACCAGCCCGTCAATGCTATGGGGATGGTCACTGGCGCGGGCGCGTGGATGGGAGCTGGGACGGGAACAAGGGCAGCAACCGCCGCGACCTGCTCGTTCTGGGCCATGTCCATGAGGCCCCATTCCTCCTTATTTTCTATCTCCTCTGGCTCGGAGTCGACTTCACCAAACTTGAAGACTAGTGGCAGATGATCATTCTGCACC
>NC_041382.1:515450206-515503740 GCF_002162155.2 Triticum dicoccoides | reverse complement strand
GAATGGGAGGCGGACAGTAAGGCCGCCCGTATTAAATAGCGGCTCGGGCACCATTAACGGAGAGGAAGGCGGGTGGCCATGGAAGTCAAAGGGCTCGCTTCCCAGTGAGCTTGCGCAGCGTAAAGATTGCACGCTTCCTGGTGAGCCTGCACATTGGAGGACAACTTGCATGCCTCTCGGTCAGCCTACGCTCGCACGCCTCCCGTTCAGTCAAGGTCAAGCAGCTGTCCGCACGGCACCTCCTACAACCATTAAAACGAAGACACGTGGCGTCACATGAATGGTTAACAGAACGCACACGTTTTGAATTATACAAACGTTTGAGATATTAAGTGGTAGCTATTTTTTCAAAATGCCTTTGTTGGTTGTCATTATTCAAGTGCGCCTTCTCTCAAAATGGACACGAAAAATACCACATCATGCCGGGCGCCATTCCATGATAGCATGCCAAGTTTCATGAATTTTAGACGAGTTTTGGATTTACTAGAATTTAAAAACCAGACATCTCAATGTTTTGTCGGCAATCAACGGTGCCCTGGTGTTTGAAAATCATTCCCATTTATTGCATGGGACCTAAGCATGCACCCGAGGACACAGATTTGTTTTTTCAACCAATTTATATGCACTAGAGCATGTGCATGTAGTTCAAATTTGAATTATGCACATAAATGCATTAAAAACTCAGTTAATGCATACAAATGTCCAAAAGAACCCCGAAAAATCACAAAAATTGACACAGCACTCCTGTTGTTCTATGTTGACACGAGAAAGAATTTGGAAGCAATAAGAGGCAGTGGATATCGTTTCGTCCCCAAAGGTGGGACGATCCCTACCAAAACCATGATGCTTGTTGTGAGAAGCTCTGGTTTGTGAGAAGCATATACCCAAACCTGCCCCAAACGGGACAAAAACTTTACCACGGCGTGTTCATGCCACTCCATGAAAGCATGCCAAGTTTCATGAATTTCAGACGAGTTTTGGATTTACTAGAATTTAAAAATGAGGCATCTCAATGTTTTGTCGGCAATCAACTGTGCCCTGTGTTTGAAATTCATTCCCATTTCTTGCATGGACCTAAGCATGCACCCAAGGACACATATTTGATTTTTCAACCAATTTATATGCACTGGAGCATGTGCATGTAGTTCAAATTTGAATTATGCATATAAATGCATTGAAAACTCAATTAATGCATAAAAATGTCCAAACGAACCCCAAAGAATCCCAAAAATTGACACAACACTCCTGTTGTTCTATGTTGACACGAGAAATTTTTTGAAAGCAATAAGAGGCAATGGATATCATTTCATCCCCAAAGGTGGGACGTTCCCTACCGAAACCATCATGCTTGTTGTGAGAAGCATATACCCAAAACTGCCCCAAATGGGACAAATTTTTTAACACGGCATGTTGATGCCGCTCGATGATAGCATGCCAAGTTTCATGAATTTTAGATGAGTTTTGGATTTACTAGAATTTAAAAACGAGGCATCTCAATGTTTTGCCGGCAATCAACGGTGCCCTGGTGTTTGAAATACATTCCCATTTCTTGCATGGGACCTAAGCATGCACCCAAGGACACAGATTTGATTTTTCAACCAATTTATATGCACTGGAGCATGTGCATGTAGTTCAAATTTGAATTATGCACATAAATGCATTGAAAACTCAGTTAATGCATAAAAATGTTCAAACAAACCCCAAAAAATCCCAAAAATTGACAACACTCCTGTTGTTCTATGTTGACACGAGATTTTTTTAAAAGCAATAAGAGGCAACGGATATCGTCCCGTCACCAAAGGTGGTACGTTCCCTATCGAAACCATCATGCTTGTTGTGAGAAGCTTATACCCGAACCTGCCACAAATGCGACAAAATTTTCACCACGGCATGTTCATGCCGCTCCATGATAGCATGCCAAGTTTCATGAATTTCATACGAGTTTTGGATTTACTAGAATTTAAAAACCAGGCATCTCAATGTTTTGTCGGCAATCAACAGTGCCATGGTGTTTGAATTTCATTCCCATCTCTTGCATGGGAGCTAGAAATTCACCCAAGGACACACATGTGATTTTTCAACCAACTTTGGTGCATTGGAGCATGTTCTTGTAGTTCAAATTTGAATTATGCACATAAAATGCCTAGAAAACCCAGTTAATGCATAAAAATGTCCAAACGAACCCCAAATAATCCCAAAAATTGACACAACACTCATGTTGTTCTATGTTGACACGAGAATTTTTTTGAAAGCAATAAGAGGCAATGGATATCGTTTCATTCCCAAAGGTGGGACGTTCCCTACCGAAACCATCATGCTTGTTGTGAGAAGCTCTGGTTTGTGAGAAGCATATACCCGAACCTGCCCCAAATGGGACAAAAAAATTTAACACAGCATGTTGATGCCGCCCCATGATAGTATGCCAAGTTTCATGAATTTCAGACGAGTTTTGGATTTACTAGAATTTAAAAACCAGGCATCTCAATGTTTTACCGGCAATCAACAGTGCCATGGTGTTTGAAATTCATTCCCATCTCTTGCATGGGACCTAGAAATTCACCCAAGGACACACATGTGATTTTTCAACCAACTTTTGTGCATTGGAGCATGTGCTTGTAGTTCAAATTTGAACTATGCACATAAAATGCCTAGAAAACCCAGTTAATGTATTAAAAAGGCCAAATGAACCCCGGAAAATTCCAAGATTGAACACAACACTCTTGTTGTTCTATGTTGACACTAGAAATTTTTTGAAAGCAATAAGAGGCAACGGATATCGTCTCGTCCCCAAAGGTGGTACATTCCCTATCGAAACCATCATGCTTGTTGTGAGAAGCTCTGATTTGTGAGAAGCTTATACCCCAACCTGCCCCAAATGGGACAAAAATTTTACCACGGCATGTTGATGCTGCTCCATGATAGCATGCCAAGTTTCATGAATTTCAGACAAATTTTGGATTTACTAGAATTTAAAAACCAGGCATCTCAATGTTTTGCCGGCAATCAATAGTGCCCTGGTGTTTGAAATTCATTCCCATCTCTTGCATGGGACCTAGAAATTCACCCAAGGACACACATGTGATTTTTCAACCAACTTTGGTGCATTGGAGCATGTGCTTGTAGTTCAAATTTGAATTATGCACATAAAATGCCTAGAAAATCCAGTTAATGTATAAAAAAGGCCAAACGAACCCCGGAAAATTCATTCACATTTCTTCCATGGGACCTAAGCATGCACTGGAGGACACATATTTGATTTTTCGACCAATTTGTATGCACCGGAGCATGTGCATGTAGTTTAATTTTGAATTGTGCACCTGAAATGGCTAGAAAACCAGTTTAATGTACGAAATGTCCAAATGAACCCTGAATAATTCCAATTCTTTTATGACACACATACAATTGCATGTTCACTGCAGATAAAAGGTCTAGCAATTCAAACACCGTCCATTGCCGCTGTGACCCCATTATGTAATTGAAATCAAGATGAAAAATCAAGTAGATCGCACACAGTTTATTATCAGCAACTGTGTGAGATGTAGTACAAAATATCTTGGAGCACCACCGATGTATAGTACACCTATGGCTTACACGAGAAGGTGCGTCGGCTACAGTCCACAGCCGGCGTGTCAAGCACACTAGCTCGCTCCCCCAAAACTCCTGCCTCTGCATCCCTCTCTGCTTCAGTCCCTTGATTCACATGTTCAGTAGCCCCGACATTTTACTCCCGCCTCTCCATCCCTCGCAATCTCAAAAATATCTGCTCGCCCTTGATCCAAATTTTCAGTAGCCCCGCCTTGTTACTCCCGCCTAGTAAAATTTTCAGTTGCCGTAGTATTTCCTCAAACACAACCTCCGCTCACATAGACACACACAACCCTCGAAACCATTGGTAGGTCGCTGCCATCGCCGGCGCCTCCATCCTCAACCTCTGCCTGTGCGACGGGGAGCTCGAGTAGCCAATGGCCAAAAGGAGGTTTATCGCAGCCTTTTCTCCCGACGCCGGCGAGGAGGCCGCCGAGGTGTCCCCGTCGTTCTCCGCGGGCCCGATCCACCGTCGTCGGTCCCCGATCCGCCCACCGCCGTGCCCCTATGCCAGTTCGAGGACTTCTCCATCCTCCCTTGGACCCGGCAACCGACGAAGTCCTACCTCGGGGTCCGGCAGCAGTGGTGGGGACGTGGGTCACCGAGATTATAGATCGAGAGACCCACACCCGCCAGTGGCTCGGTAGCTTCCACACGACCGAGCTCGCGGCCATGGAGTACGACCGCTGGCAGGTCCGCTACCACGGCGCGGCGGCTAGGCTCAATTTCCCCTTCGGCACATGTCCGGTCCACCTCGTTCCGCCGGAGCCAGGGCGGTGAGCTCGGCTATGGCGCGGGAGGACCGCGAGGCGTGGGAGCGTCTCGAGGCCGAGGTCGCCGACGAGGCCTACATGCAAGAGCTCCGCCGGGAGCACCTGGAGCTCGTGGAGGCGGAGCGGGCGATCTTTTATTCTTTCCTCTTTTATTCTTTCCTTCTATTTTATTTCCTTCATTTTTCATTATTTATTCTTCCATTCAATGCCTTTCTTTCCATCTTTATTCTTTCCTCCTATTTATTTCCTCTTTACCTTCCTTATTTCCTTCTTCATTCTTTTATTCAATCCTTCTTTCCTTCTTTTTTATTTCCTTCCTTACCACGGATGGTTTATTTCCTTACTTAATGATTTTCGAGATGGCTCCTTGTTACCTAGAAAAAATGAAGACGTATATAAATTAGGAAAATTGAATGTAAGGAAATGAGGTGGGACTATTTTATAGGTGAATCAATTTTTTATTATCATGCAACACGAGCTAGCTTAATTGGCCGCAATATTAGATTTCACACATCAAGTTGCAAGTTCGATTCGCCACACCGAGCAACAATTTTTTGTGTCGGTCGGCCTGGATGGGCCGGAATAATTTGGCCTAGCTCTGGCTGAAATAATTCGGCCTCGTTGCGTGTGGTCCATGTAGCTTCTTTCGATCAGATTTGGTTTTACCGAACGAACAGATCGATTAAACGACATACGAACCTTTGAAGGACGGACCGAAAAAAACCTTTGACATACAAAAACGGACGAAAATTAAGGAGGAAGAAGCGTTAGCCCCTTTATTATTATATTAGGTAAAGATTGATTCAATCAGCAAGCACAAGTGCAAGTGATATCAATAAATAGCGTGCCATTCTTAAATTTGTAGTAACCAAACATGAAGTGCAATCATGGTGGCAAATGCCTCTTACTACCCAGAATGATATCACTCTGATTACTCACTAAAGCACACAATAGTAAAGTACTACGAGCCTCCTAATGCAGCAAGTTATATACTACAGGGCAAACACTTATGTTAGATCAGTACATCACATAGGTCTTAATTAGGGGCGTAACTACATTATAACTACACTAAACACTACATATGGTTCAGTTCCTACTAGTACATAGGTATAACACCCTCGATGCGACTATAGCTCCCACGTGTCGATGCACGACTTAAAGACATAATCGCATTGAAGGCGTATGTCGCAAGTTAGGCAATCTTCATAACATCCCATGTAATATAAATAATAAAGGGGAGATAACATGGTTGGCTTACACTCGCCACGTCAATCAAGTACATAAATAACATTACATCATCCAAACACTCATGACCCGACTACGGCGCCAAAATAAAAAAGAACCCAACATGCGGCACGGTCCCGATCACCCCCAACTGGACACCACTACTGATCATCAAGAAAGGAAACATAGTAACGTTGAGAGTCTTCGTCGAACTCCCACTTGAGCTCAAACGCGTCTCCTGGAGCAGAATCATCGGGCCCTGCATCTGGTGTAATAGTAATCTGTGAGCCACAGGGACTCAGCAATCTTGCACCCTCGTGATCAAGACTATTTAAGCTTATAGGTAAGGCAAGGTAAAAGTATATGTGGAGCTGCAGCAAGCGACTAGCAAAAATGATGGCTAACTTATTCGCAAAAGAGAGCGGGAAGAGGAGGCAAAGCGCGAGCGAGAAACTAGAGAGAAACCTGCGCGAACATTACTCCAACACCGTGTCCACTTCCCGGATTCCGCCGAGAAGGGGCCATCACGGTAACACACTCACTTGATTCATTTTAATTAAGTTAAGGTTCAAGTTATCTACAACCGGACATTAACAAATTCCCATCTGCCCATAACCGCGGGCACGGCTTTCGAAAGTTCAAATCCCTGCAGGGGAGTCCCAACTTAGCCCATGACAAGCTCTCACGGTCAACGAAGGAATAAACCTCCTCCCAAGATGTTCCGATCAGACTCGGTATCTCGGTTCTTCAAGACACTTCGACAGATTAAAACAAGACCAGCAACACCGCCCGAATGTGCCGACAAATCCCGATAGAAGCTGCACATATCTCTTTCTTAGGGCACACTCAGATTGTCTAAACTTCCGGTAGGCCAGCCCAGAGTTGCCCCTGGTAGCCACCGGCGGCTGACAGTTTGGACCAACACTCAGAGGAGCACTGGCCCGGGGGGGTTAAAATAATGATGACCCTTGAGTCTGCAGAACCCAAGGGAAAGAAAAGGCTAGGTGGCAAATGGTAAAACCAAGGTTGGGCATTGCTGGAAAAGTTTTAATCAAGGCGAACTATCAAGGGGTTCCCATTATAACCAACCGCGTGAGGAACGCAAAATCCATAACACCGATATGACGGAAACTAGGGCGGCAAGAGTGTAAGAAAACACTAGGCGAGAGGCCGAGCCTTCCACCCTTTATCAAGTATATAGATGCATTAAGATAACATGATAATATAATGATATCCCAACAAGTAAATAAATGTTCCAACAAGGAACAACCTCCAATCTTCACCTGCAACTAGCAACGCTATAAGAGGGGCTGAGCAAAGCGGTAACATAGCCAATCAACGGTTTGCTTGGACATGGTGGCTTAGAGGTTTGACATGGCAATTTGGGAGGCTTGAAAGCAAGTGGTAGGCATCGTAGCATTGGTCATAGCAAAAGAGCGAGCAAACTAGCATAGCAAAGATAGTAGTGATTTCGAGGGTATGATCATCTTGCCTGCACAGTTGTCAGAGTTGATTGGATCCTCGAAAGCAAACTCAACGGGCTCCTCGTTAACAAACTCGTCTCCTGGCTCTACCCAAACAAGACAAACAAGCAACAAGGACACAAATCAACCACGTGCAAGGATCAAACAAGATGATGCAAAGATGATATGCTATGCGGGATGCGATGCGGGATGCATATGCAAGATGTGACAAGGAATGCATGAACCTGGCCTCAACTTGAAAATCCAAGTGTACCACTGGAAAGATGAGATGAAATCACTTGAAAACGATATAAATAACGCCGGAATCGGAGTTACGGTTTAGAAATGGCAAGCGATTCAAAAATGACACCGGTCTACGATTTACAGCAAGTCGCCATCTAAATGCAATGAGATGAACATGCTACAGCTCCCAAACATGACCACAAAATACATGGAAGGGATGCATACAAGATGCTTAACAAAAGTCTAGCACTGAGCAACGGCCAATTCATCCATTAACAGGTTCAAACAAGCACGACAAAAATGCATATGGCAAACAGAAATTAACACTTGTCTGGAATTTCAGATCAGGTAGCACTCTTCGGAGCAACAAAACTATGTGCTGCAGGAATTGAACATGGCAAAGGAAAGCATGGCATGGAGCTACTCAAAGAGCTTAACAAAAGTCCCTTAGTGACCTTGAGCCAAAAGGGATCAGAAAATACAATTGCAAGCATGTGAACATGGCAAAATCATAATCAGTTTTCAGACTTAGTGAAAACTGGCACATGCTGAAACATATCTCAAGTAGGCATGTTTACGAGCTCGATGTACTCACTACGGAGAAAGTCATGACAAACTAAGGATACAACCATCAAGAATACACAAAAAGCAAGCTAGACATGGCAAGAACAATAACATAGCATGCACGGATCAACTACAACATCGTCGACAAAATTGCAAACAAGTTGACAATCTGCCCAGATTCACAAAGTAGCAAAAGTAGAGCTCGATTGACTCAACCTAGGGTGCTCCATAATTGCAAACAAAGACATGGATGGATAGATCACTACAAGATTAATAAAACATCCTTACTGATCATCCTCAAAAGAGGCACGGATCACTAGGAAACAACATGATCATATGGCAACATGAGATAAACAGATCAAGGACTTAGTGGAAATGCTAAGTCCCTGAAATCAGAATTACCAAGTGCACCACTTTGCAAGCTTGTACTAGTCACCACACACATCACAAAAATACATGGGTTGCACCTCTGGAAAGATGACAAAACCCTTAACAAAACATATGTAGAACATCAGGGCATATCATGCACACATTAATCATGGCAAAAATGACAAAAAGCTAAATGGAGTAGCAGATATGACAATTATCTCAAGTATCCCTCTTCTAACAGCATTTCGGCTATCAAGATGAACTCAAATGAAAATGATGCAATGGGATGAAATGATGTACTCTCTGAGATGAACATTTTGATATGCTATATGCCCAAATCGGAGCTACGGATGCAAAGTTACGAGGCTAAGAACAAGAGCACATGGATCTGGAATTTCCGGGGACTTGATGAAAAAAAAAAAACCTCTCTCAGATCTAGGGTTGGCACGGAATCCGAGGCACGGTCGGGGCACTGTTCACGACGGAGTCGAGGTCGCCGGCGATGGCGTCGTGGTGGTCGGTCGGACTTGGCGGGATCTCGCCGGAGTTCGCGGGGAGGATGGCGGAGGGCGGCGGGATCGCCGGACTTGGCGGTGGCGGCGGCTTGGACGACGGGGCGGCGCGTCGGGCGGCTCGCGGCGGCGGGGTCCCGCGGTGGCACGGCGGCCGGTGGACGCCGGGGCGGCGGCGGCTCGGCGGCGGCGCGGAGAAGGAGGCGGCGGGGCGCGGCCGAGGAGGCAGCGGCGCACGGCTGAGGAGGCGGCGGCCCGGTTGGCGGCGGCGAGGGCCCGCCCTGGGCCAAACGGGCCTCGGCGGCGGCGGCGGCGGCTGCTGTGCCACGTGGCGATGCCTGATAGGCGCGGGCGGGCGGCGGCGACTCCGGACGTGTCCGGCCGGACGATATTTGTCCGCCGGCGCGTGGAGACGAAGGGGACAAGGGTTTAGAACGAGGGGGGATCCGGATTTCGGGGAGAGGCCTTTATATAGGCATAGAGGGAGCTAGGAGAGTCCAAATGAGGTGCGGTTTTCGGCCACGCGATCGTGATCGAACGATTTAGATGAAGGAGAGGGTTTTGGTGGGTTTTGGGCCAAATTGGAGGGGTGTTGGGCTGCAACACACAAGAGGCCTTTTCGGTCCCTCGGTTAACCGTTGGAGTATCAAACGAAGTCCAAATGATACGAAACTTGACAGGCGGTCTACCGGTAATAAAACAAGGCCGCTTGGCAAGTCTCGGTCCAATCCGGAAATGTTTAATCCCCACACACGAAAGAAATCTAGAAATGACCACCGGAGGAGAACGAAGCGCCGGAGTGCAAAATGGACAACGGAGAAAATGCTCGAATGCATGAGATGAAACACGTATGCAAATGCAATGCACATGATGACATGATATGAGATGCATGACAACGACAACAACACACGGAGACAAAAACCCGAACCCGAGAAAAATAAAATAACTTAATGCCGGAAACGGCAAGAGTTGGAGTACAAATTGGGAAAGTTACATCCGAGGTGTTACAATAGGGGACATACTCTGTCATTGCAGTTCAGACATATCTTACATAAACACACATATTCAGGCTGCCACTACACTAACTACTGCTGATCCCAAAAGACTAGTCTATGACCAAGGGGTCCCATGCCTAAGAGTCTGGCAGATTGGAACTTGATTAGGCGATGCCGCTGCCACCACCATAGTTGCTACCGCTGCCACTTCAATTGCTTCTGCCGCTGCCACTCGCGCAAAGTCCAAGTACCCTTGCATAGGTAGCAGTCTCCCTGTACTCCCTCGAGCTGACACTCATGTGTGGGTGGATAAAGTCAGGTTGGTGTGGTCGTGGGATAGGGAAGTGGTGTAGCTGCTGCTCTATATCTGGCTGTAGGGCTGGTTTTGGTTCAGCTATATGTTCAGGTAGTGGCTGGGGTGGTGCAGGTGGTACGTCTGGTTAGGGTGGAACTAGTGGCTCGTCTGGGTTCTCTACTCCCTCAACTTCTTCGGTTCCTCTAGTTCTACTTCATCTGGATCCTCCTCTTCTTCCTCTTGAACGTCACCTGGTACTATTATAGGATTAAGAGGACCTCCCGGCATAGCATTTAGTGCTCCCTAAAGCATAATCCTATCATGTTCGCTCATCTGATAGCATTGATACCAGAATTGGGTTGCTTCCCGGTGTCTAATAAGCCCCTCCTTCATTGTATGATACATCATCGCATCAGCAATCATTGTCATACTAGAAGTGGTGCTAACTGTTGAAGCGGCAGGTGTAGGTTTTGCTGATGAAGACCCGACACCCAGGCTTGCTACTCTAGGTCCTTGCTGATGGTTTTGCCCAAAATTTCTAGAATCAAGTGCTGGCAAGTCACGGTATCCGGTGGTGCGCAATTCTCTCCAAAGCGTGCTCGCAGTCCATGCACAGCTTCCTTGGCAACCTCTTGCATTGGTAGGGTGTCATCGAAGGACCGCTGCATTGTGGAGAGCTCCGCGTAGAAGTCCATGTCTGATGGAACACCGTTGAGTACCACAACTACGCGTCCGTAGGAGTGTGTTCCATCATCTGGCATCTCTTCAAAGAATTGTGGACATGGTGCCCCAAGCTCCTGCATCATTTGCCAAAGTAGTAGGACATGCTGGCCACGAACCCTTGATGGTGGAATTCTAACTCGAACCATCCTGCAACAGGCTTCTAATTAGCATGGTAGTCATCTAAAGTTACTGGATAGAATAATATGATATGGAATTAATTAGTGGTGCATTATAGCAAGTATGGGTTCCAACTAAACTATTCCAACCATCTCTCACTATCTGTGTGGCCCTCGAAACCATTGCTCTGATACCACCTGTGACGACCCGTGTCATTATTAATATAGATAATGCACTAGTCCTTGGATTATTTCTTGATAAAATCTTGTGTTTTCAAATAATAATTCATGTCAGAGATTTGCAACAAGGAATAGCTAGAGATGGTCATCTATATTACAATACCATGCCACACAGGGCTGAAGTCTCAAGTAGGCTTCTCACATGTTCACCAAATTATTACATGTCCTAAAACTGGAGTTCAACTAGCGGTCCAAGATTTGATTGTGATAAAATAGTTCTTGGATTACATAGCTAGATCATAGTTACTTATTCATCCCAGCCCCCATATGTAGCATCCAGATCGTACATGGCACTGGATGGATCCACATCTATGTCCCCTGTGTAGTTGTATCCATCACCATTGCTCTCCTCACTTGGTCCAGTAGGATTCTCATACAAGCTTTGCACCAGGAAAGAGACGATTAATAGCAAGAGTGAGTACAAAGTACTCAGCAATCTCAAATAGCAAAATGCACACTCATGATAGCTCAATATAAATCAACAAGTCCTACCTCAACTCAACTCCTGTAAAATAAATAAATAAATAATTTTTTTTGCAGAAAGTTTATTTCAATTTATAAAAAACTATCAAACACTCGTATTGCAAGATAGACCACCAATAGGTCCTGTAGTCCCTAATCCAAGAGACTGGCATGAATTCATGTTTTACTTTAACTCTGCAGAGTTTGTATCACTTTACTCATAGAGCTCGAAACCATAATTGCCATCTGCATTTCCTTAGATGCGAGACATGGTTCAGAACATAAAACTTGTTTCCATTATGTATATTATATCTCCACCCGGCTAGTGGTCACTAGCTGTTGTGTCGGGTTTCGGAACCCGCACTCCACCAACGCTGAATATATAGCGCTTGCTAATACACTCATCCGGCATTAGCGTGGGAACTCATCGCCCATCCTACTACTACTTACCCATGTCAAGAGTATAATAACTTGATGGTGTTGGGCTCAACTCGTCATAGATGAGACCATGGTTGATACGGTTGTAGTATGGCACATAAAATGAGTGAAAATTATTTAATCTTAATATACTAGCCATATGTAGAGGGCCCCACCTTCCCGTATGTCCATCTAGGCACCCTCTACCCACCGAATAATTATAAAATAAATAAATCAATGGATTAGCTGCTCCATCAGCTAACCCAACTATATGTCAACAGTCACTCCACACAATTTATTACCAAACCATTTTATGCAAGTTGATGATAAGATAGTAGAGAATAGTGTTTTTTTCTTCAGAAAAAGTTCTACTCAGCCTGATCAAGGAGAGCTTGTCTGAGTTTTTGTACTCAGATCCGGACTCAATTTGCTTCTGTAGCGCCTCCTTCTTCGGACTGTACTCGCTTCCTGCAGTTCGGCAAATATATATTTCGAGACTAAGTCGAGTGAACACGAGGGAAATAAAATTATACGTCGGTGCAGTGTGGTCATCTTACAGTCGGACATAATTATTTCTTTTATTACCTATTTTTCCTTTTTTACTAAGATTGCATTAGTAGGTGGATTTAGAATAGATAATTATTAGATGTGCACCTGGGTAATTACCACTACTAGAAACCTCCACGTGCCCTCTCCCTTTCTCAATTTCCAAGTCTCTCTCTCTCCTCTACTAGTCCTCCATCGAACACAACACACACCAATACTAGTCCACCAAGAACAGAACACACGCACATGTCTTCTCTCCCTCCTATTCCTCTGCTCCTAACCTAGACAGATCGGCCACGCCGCCAGCGATGGGAACATGCTGCTCCGCCACTGCCGGACCTCTCTCTCTCTCCCCTGATCCAAATCCCTAATCTCTAATCCCCTCTCAGATTTGACTTGGAGGTTAGGTTCTTGTTGTGCTGTGATTCATCTGCTCCAGAATGAAGCTGTCGGTGTTGGTGTCTGCGGTGCCGCTGGGTGTTGCAGATAAGAATTCAAAGGCATGGCCATGGAGCAGATCGAGCATAAGTGCGGGTTAGTGATGCCCTTGTCCCCTCCCTAATTCTTTCTTTTTTATGCTCAAGTTCTCAGATTTGGTAAATTAATTTAGTCTCATGTGCATGTGTGTGTACTGAATCAGTTCCTATTGTGCAAGATGTTGGTGTACTAATGTTGTACGTTATCTTGCTCCATTTTATTTTACTTGATTAAGGCATTATACATGATTTCTTGTACTGTTGATTTTAAGATCTGTGATAGATGATACTACTGGAATGATTTAGCTTTTGTGTGCATCTGTGAAGAACTAGTGAGGAATATTGTGGGTGCATCCAGGTTGGGCTTGTTTTGTGAGTGTGAGTGCTAAAGGAATGGCAGAAGAAGAACTCACCTTTCTTCTTTTGCCTTCTCTGTTGTTCCTACTAGTGCTGCTCCTACTTCCAGATCCCAGTCCAGTAGGCTAACTTCTTGCTCTAGCCTTCCTCCTTCGATCTACTATGATTTCTCTAGTCACCATCTCTACGTATTGTTTTTGGATCTTTGTTGGTTGCAGATAGAAAGATGAAGACAGTGGGAGGAAGACAAGCTGTTGGTTTGGCTATTTGGGGAAGAATGGAGATGTGTGAAGTCTTGGCAATGGCTTGCTCTGCTGTCTCTTCTTTTAATATCAGAAAACCATCTTCCTTGGCTGGTATGGCTGCCCATCCCCTTCTCCATTGTTCTCACAGGTGCTAGCTTCTAATTGGCTGAAGGTTGAAGCCCATACATAGACTATACTGCTGACCCATTGACTAGTGCACGTGAGGGTGGTGGTCAGTGTGTGTCTCAAATGTGTCCTGCTATTCTGGTTGACCCAGAGATATTTTTAGGTTGGTCTAAGTTTGTTTGGCATTGTTGTATAGATTAGCATAGTTTAGTCTCCCTCCATTTTCTTTTTCCAAAGATTTGTAATACACTTGTACAGCTGTACTGTTTGAGGTGTATGAGTATAAATATATATTTGAGTGGTTATTCTTGTTGAAGAAATTTGAGATGTATTTTCTTAATATATTCTACTTAATTATCAAGTTAAGTGTGGAATAACTATGTGAAAAGAAATATGGGTCATTACATAGATTGATCTTTCTTGCAATGGGAGAAGTGCTTAACTTTGGGTTTAATCTTGCGGTGTCTTTTCCCAGTGACAGCAGGGGCAGCAAGGCACGTATTGTATTGTTGCCATCGAGGATAAAAAGATGGGGTTTATATCATATTCCTTGAGTTTATCCCTCTACATCATGTCATCTTGTCTAATGCGTTACTTTGTTTTTATGAACTTAATACTTTAGATGCATGCTGGATAGCGGCCGATGTGTGCAGTAATAGTAGTAGATGCAGAATCGTTTCGGTCTACTTGTCGCGGACGTGATGCCTATATACATGATCATGCCTAGATATTCTCATAATTATTTGCTTTTCTATCAATTGCTTGACAGTAATTTGTTCGCCCACCATAGAATTTGCTATCTTGAGAGAAGCCACTAGTGAAACCTATGGCCCCCGGGTCTATCTTCCGTCATATTATTTTCATATCTATTTGATATTTCTATCATAGTTTATTTTGCAATCTTTACTTTCCAATCTATATCATAAAAATACCAAAAATATTTATCTTATTATCTCTATCATATCTCACTTTCGTAAGTGTCCATGAAGGGATTGACAACCCCTTTATCGCGTTAGTTGCGAGGTTCTTGTTTGTTGGTGCAGATACTAGGTGACTTGCGTGTTACCTCCTACTAGATTGATACCTTGGTTCTCAAACACCGAGGGAAATACTTACTCTACTTTGCTGCATCACCCTTTCCTCTTCAAGGAAAAACCAATGCATGCTCAAGAGGTAGCAAGAAGGATTTCTGGCATCGTTGTCGAGGAGGTTGCACCAAGTCAAGTCAAAGACTTGATCTACCAGCAACTAGTCATTTTTGGCGCCGCCTACGCACAAGTCAAGACATACCAAATACCCACCACAAACTCTTATCCCTCGCATTACATTATTTGCCATTTGCCTCTCGTTTTCCTCTCCCCCACTTCTAAAATGATTTTTGAAAACCTTTGCCTTTTCTTTGCCTTCTCCCCTATGTATTTTTGTTTTTGTTTCCATGTGCCTTTTATTTGCTTGCATCTTTGCTTGCTAAAAATCTATTGATATGGATCCACTTAAAGTGTTCTATTTGGATCATCTTCGATCCTTATGCGCTCATGCTGAAACCCCAGCTAGCCTAGTTGATGGGAAATCTTTAGATGAGCATGCTCATTTTGTGTGTCACCATTTTTCTGAAAAAGGGAGACTCTTATGGAATCAAATAAATAGATTGTTGTGTTATGCTTGGAATATTTGTAAAATTTATGATTTTACTTGTTGCTCTAAGAACCCTAAAAACACCTCCCCTATCTATGTGAGTTTAATGACAATGAAATCTTATCTTCTTATGCAAAGGGTATTTATAGTTACTACGGTATCAAACAAATTGAAGAATTTGTTGCTTTTAAGGGTGCTTATGAAGTTGCTTGTTTTATTGAAAAGTATGATATTACTCTACGAATCTGAAAGTTTTGACATACTTAAATATTGCTATGAAAACTATGCTCATAATGTCTATGTCAAAGAATTTATTCATAGAATGGCCGTTGTTTCAGAAGAAAATAATGATATGCATGAATCTATAGATAATTATGATTCCGATGATTTGATTGAAATATCCCTTGATGAACATGATGCTTGCTATTCTTGTGGCCATGATGCCAATATTTATGAAGATGAATTTGCTATAGTTCCTTATGTTAAACATGAGATTGTTGCTATTGCACCCATACTTGATAGTTCCTTCGATGAAAAGCATGATTGCAATGATGTTATCATAAATTCTCTTAAGGTAAATTGTGTTAATGATATGCAAAACCTCGAGCTTGGGGATGCTAGTTTTGCTATGACTACTATTTGTTGCAATGATCATGGTTGGGGTGATTCTTCTTTTGATCTTGAAAATTTATTTAAGCCCCATGATGAATATGACATTGATAATAATGTTTGCAATAATATTGAAAGTGGGTTTGGAAGAGTGTCAACTTTAGATCCCACATATTTGGAGAATGTTCAATCTTATGAAGTTTTTCATAAAAGTGGGTTTGGAGAGGTCATGACTTTAGTTAATATTAATCCCACTATTTTGGAAGAGTGTCAACTTTGCATACATGTGGATCGTGTTAAGAATATGTTTTGTGATAGCTATATTGTTGAATTTGCTTATGATCCTACATATAATTATTATGAGAGAGGAAAATATGGTTGTAGAAATTTTCATGCTACTAAATTACTGTGACGCCCCCGATTCAATCGTACACTAATCATACACGCAAACATGTACGATCAAGATCAGGGACTCACGGGAAGATATCACAACACAACTCTACAAATAAAATAAGTCATACAAGCATCATATTACAAGCCAGGGGCCTCGAGGGCTCGAATACAAGAGCTCGATCATAGACGAGTCAACGGAAGCAACAATATCTAAGTACAGACATAAGTTAAACAAGTTTGCCTTAAGAAGGCTAGCACAAACTGGGATACAGATCGAAAGAGGCGCAGGCCTCCTGCCTGGGATCCTCCAAAACTACTCCTGGTCGTCGTCAGCGGCATGCACGTAGTAGTAGGCACCTCCAGTGTAGTAGGAGTCATCGTCGACGGTGGCGTCTGGCTCCTGGACTTCATCGTCTGGTCGCAGCAATCGAGTATAGAAAGGGGAGAAGAGGGAGCAAAGCAACCGTGAGTACTCATCCGAAGTACTCGCAAGCAAGGAGCTACACTACATATGTATGCATTGGTATAAAATGGAAAAGGGGTATCATATGTGGACTGGATTGCAGAATGCCGGAATAAGAGGGGGATAGCTAGTCCTATCGAAGACTACGCTTCTGGTAACCTCCATCTTGCAGCAGAAGAAGAGAGTAGATGGTAAGTTCACCAAGTAGCATCGCATAGCATAATCCTAACCGATGATCCTCCCCTCGTCGCCCTGTGAGAGAGCAATCACCGGGTTGTATCTGGCACTTGAAAGGGTGTATTTTATTAAGTATCCGGTTCTAGTTGTCATAAGGCCAAGGTATAACTCTAAGTCGTCCTGTTACCGAAGATCACGGCTATTCGAATAGATTAACTTCCCTGTAGGGGTGCACCACATTTCCCAACATGCTCGATCCCCTTTGTCCGGACACACTTTTCTGGGTCATGCCCGGCCTCGAAAGATCAACACGTCGCAGCCCTACCTAGGCACAACAGAGAGGTCAGCACGCCGGTCTATATCCTATGCGCACAGGGGTCTGGGCCCATAGCCCGTTGCACACCTGCACATTGCGTGGGCGGCCGGAGAGCAGACCTAGCAACCTCCATTACAAAGGAAGTTGTGTTACGCGGTCCAACCCAGCGCGCGCCGCTCAGTCGCTGACGTCACGAAGGCTTCGGCTGATACCACGACGTCGAGTGCCCATAACTGTTCCCGCATAGTTGGTTAGTGCGTATAGGCCAGTAGCCAGACTCAGATAAAATACCCAGATCTCGTTAAGCGTGTTATTTTGAAGTAACCGCGAATGCCGACCAGGGCCAGGCCCACCTCTCACCTAGGTGGTCTCCGTCTGCCCTATCACTCCGTCACAAAGTAACAGTCGATGGCCATCGGGAACCTAGGCCCACCACTACCTGGGTGGAACCACCTGGCCCTTCAGCCCCCAACATCGGAATCACTTGCGGGTACTCAACGAGCCGACCCGACTTTAGTCACAACATGTATAGTATGTATGTACAGTATATACCCGTGATCAACACCCGGCGTGATCACGGCCCGATAGTATAGCATGGCAAACTGACAAGAATGTAGGGCCACTGATGATAATCTAGCATCCAATACTAAGCAGTTAGGATTGCAGGTAAGGTATCAAAAGTTGTAGCAACAATGACAGGCTATGCATCAGAATAGGATTAATGGAAAGCGGTAACATGCTACACTACTCTAATGCAAGCACTACAGAGAAGAGTAGGCGATATCTGGTGATCAAGGGGGGGGGCTTGCCTAGTTGCTCTGGCAAGAAAGAGGGGCGTCAACAGCGTAGTCGATCGGGGCACCAGCAGCAGCGTCAACCTCGTAGTCTACCGGAGAGAAGAGGAGGAAGAAACATTGAATACAATGCAAACAGATGCATACCGATGCATGACATGACAAGTAGCAGTGTAGGGGTGCCCTAATACGGTATGAGGTGGTACCGGTGAAGGGGGAAAACATCCGGGAAACTATCCCCGGTGTTTTGCGTTTTCGGACAAATGAATCGGAGGGGGAAAGTTGCGTGTTCGCTATGCTAGGGACGCGTGGTGGACGAACGGGCTACGTATCTTGATTCGTCTCGTCGTTCTGAGCAACTTTCATGTAGAAAACATTTTCATCTGAGCTACGGTTTATTTTATATGATTTTCTAAAGTTTTAATCATTTTTTGATTTTAATTATTTATTTAAATCCAACATTATCCAGAAAAGTGAATGATGACGCGGGCATGACACCAGAGTGATGTCAGCAGGTCAATTGGTCGGTTGACTAGTCAAACCAGACAGGTGGGTCCATGGGGACCCACATGTCATTGTTAGGGGCACTAACAGGGGGTTTAGGCTAACTAAATGGGTTAATTAGCGGGTGGGGCCCAGCAGTCAGTGAGAGACTAATGTTTTAATTAATTAACTTAATTAGTTAGCAATTTATCTATTTGTTTTTATTCGTTTATGGCGTGGGGCCCGCATGTCATAGACAGAGGAGCCATGTCAGCGCGGTTGATTTCGGTTAACGTGGCCAGTTGGGGCCCCTAGGCCCACAGGCAGCATCCCAGGGGTGGGCCCCTCCCAGGCCAGGTCAGCGCTGGCGCTGAAGTTGCCCGGGCGAGCCGAAATGCGGTGAAGGGCGCCGGCGAGCCCCGGGATTTCGCCATGGTGGCCCAAAACGGGCGCGGCGAGGCTCTCTGGAATGGCCTCTACGCGTCGCGTCCGATGGAGGGGAGCATGACGGCGGGCGTGGCCGGAATGGTCGCCGGCGACGACATCGGGCGGACACGATGCCCGGTGAGTTCGAAGGCGAGGCCACGGGGTACGGTTCATCGCGGGGCTCGGGGCGTTCGAAAGCAGAGACAACGCTGCGTCGAACGGTTCGAAACTGTGGCCGGAGAGGTAGTGTAGCGACGGCGACGAGCGGCGTGGCGGACGCCGGCATTCGGTCGTGAGAGGGATTGGCGATGCGGCGCAGTAGCGAGCGAACTGAGAGGCCAGACGCGACGTATGTGAGGCGGCGAGTGCAACGGGCGCTGGCCCATGACCATTTGGTCACCGGAGACTCGTCGGCGACGAGCTCCGCGGCACTGCGTTCGGGTGCGACGGTGACAGCTAGCTAGGGCGTGCGCGAGAGAGAGGGGAGGAAGCGGGGGCTCACCGAGCGGCACACACGGTGGCCCGTGGGGGGTTTAGTAGCAGCAGAGGCGTCGCCGGAGTTCGTGAAGAGTGGCGGCGAAGCTCGTCGGAGCAGAGGAGGAAGACGGCGATGTCGTCGCGTTGTAGTGGCTCTGATCTCCAACGGGGTGCACCAGTCGAAACAACGGATGATGGAGGCCCTTGGAGACACAGTGGGGCGGCGAGGTGGGCATGGTGGCCTCGGCTAGGCCGGAGCCATGGCGGCGGTGGCGCTCGGATGTGAAGGGGAAGGAGAAGCAGCGAGGCGGATCTGAGGGGAGGGGAGGCGCAGGGACCGAGAGGGAGAGCGGGGGCGAGTGGGAGATGGGATCAAGGGGGCGAGGGCATGGCGGCCCTATCTCCTCCCGGCGCCGGTGCCGGCGAGGTGGTTGGGCGGGAGCGCGCCCCTGTTCCGACCGGGTCGGGGGAACAGGGGAGGGGGACAAGGCAGGGGGCCCGGACCGGCTGGCCTTTGCCCAGTTGGGCTGGCCAGCTGTTGCTAGCTGGGCCATGTGGCCCAGGGGGTTGGGGGGTTTCCTTTTCATTTCTCTTTTGTTTTGTTTTTTGTTTTTATTTATTTTCTTTTCTGTTTTAAATCATTTTAAAATATTTAGGCAACTTCTAAAAATGGGTTTTCTCCGCAGTAATTACCAGTGCAATTTTTGGCACCCACCGAACATTTTTGTTTCAATGTTTGAAAATTTTATCGTTGACATTAATTTGAATTTGAATTTTGAAACGGTTTCGAATCATCGTAAGGTTAACAACAGTAACCATGGTGACGTGGCACCATTAGCATGGGATTACTGCAGCTTAATTACCCGGGCATTACAAAACTCCTACACTACAAGAAATCTCCTCCCAAGATTTAGGAGGTAGAAGGAAACAGTGTGGGGTATTCATCACGCAGGCGATCCTCGCGTTCCCAAGTGGCTTCATCTTCAGAGTGATGTGACCACTGGACTTTGAGGAATTTGATCACCTTCCGACGTGTGCGGTGTTCAGCTTGGTCAAGAATGCGGACCGGATACTCTTTATAGGAGAGGTCCTGTTGCAATTCGAGCACTTCATGAACCACTGCTCGGATTGGATCCTTGAAGCAACGGCGGAGCTGTGACACGTGGAACACATCGTGAATCTGAGAAAGGTTCGGCGGAAGCTCCAGTTGATATGCCACTTTTCCATGCCTTCCGAGAATAGTGAATGGGCCAATATAGCGAGGAGCTAGCTTGCCCTTGATCCCGAAGCGGTGGGCACCCTTCATTGGTGTAACTCGAAGATAAGCCTTTTCGCCAGGTTGATAGACCATGTCTTTGTGATGACGGTCATACTGACTCTTCTGACGCGACTGAGAAGTCTTGAGATTCTCGTGAATAATGCGGAATTGTTCTTCGGCTTGTTGGATAATATCCGGACCGAAGAGTGGACGTTCCCCAGTTTCTGACCAGTTCAAAGGGGTCCGACACTTTCGTCCATATAATACTTCGAAGGGGGGCATCTTCATACTAGCTTGATAGCTATTATTATAAGAGAACTCAGCATACGGAAGAGATTCCTCCCATTTCTTGCCGAAGGAAATTACATAAGCTCGAAGCATGTCCTCGAGAACTTGGTTGACACGTTCAACTTGACCTTGCGACTGAGGATGAAACGTAGTACTGGATGATAGATGAGTTCCCATAGCTTCTTGGAAACTTGCCCAAAATCTTGAAGTGAATAAGCTGCCACGGTCTGAACTCATAACCAGTGGAATACCGTGAAGTGAAACAATTCTGTACATGTAGAGAGTTGCAAGCTGACTAGCAGTGATTGTTTCTTTGACCGCCAGAAATTGTGAAACCTTAGAAAGCCAGTCAATGACGACAAGAATAGCATCATCACCTTTCTGCGATTTGGGAAATCCAGTGACGCAGTCCTTTTCAACATGGTCCCATTTCCATTCAGGAATAGAGATAGGTTGCAGAGTTCCAGCAGGCCTTTGATGCTCAACTTTGATTCGACGGCAAACGTCACACTCAGCAACATAACGAGCAATGTCTTGCTTCATATTAGACCACCAGAATCTCTGCGATGTCTTGGTACATCTTTGTACTACCGGGATGAATAGACAAAGGCATATCATGAGCTTCTTTCATAACCTTTTTAGTCTGATCCAGGTTTTTCCTCGAACATGGCACCACTAGGCGGCCTTTGAAGTACAAGGCGCCATCATCGGCGATAGTGAAGAATGAGGGCTTTCCTTCTGCAAGATGACGTTTAACCTTCTGTACTTCACAGTCATAACCTTGAATAGTCTTTATACCATCTACGAGATCTGGTACGACAGCCAGGGTATTTAGAGAACCCTTAGTAACAACACGAAGATTCATCTTTTGGAACTCTGGGGGAGGGGGAGCGAGTGCACTAGGAGGAACAATATGAAGGTTCAGCTTTCTAAATTCTTTGATATGCGAGGGCTGAACTTTGTGAACCTGGAGGTGGTTGCAGTAAGACTTGCGGCTCAAGGCATCAACCATTACATTAGCCTTGCCTGGGGTATAGGATATACCCACGTCAAAGGCTGCCACAATCTCCATCCATCTTTGCTGACGGAGGTTCAAGTCTGGTTGAGTAAACAGATACTTCAGACTTTGGTGGTCGGTGAAGATCTCGCAACGATTACCGAGAAGGTAATGTCGCCACTGCTTTAGTGCATGAATGACAGTAGAAAGCTCGAGGTCATGAACTGGGTAGTTTTCTTTCTGAGGGCGCAGTTAACGAGAGGCATAAGCAATCACTCTGCGCTCTTGCATTAGGACACAGCCTAATCCCTGACGGGAAGCATCGCAGTAAATGACGAAGTCCTTCTTAGTATCAGGTGGAGCAAGCACTGGGGCAG
The DNA here is from genome assembly GCF_002162155.2 of Triticum dicoccoides. Lineage (NCBI taxonomy): Eukaryota > Viridiplantae > Streptophyta > Magnoliopsida > Poales > Poaceae > Triticum > Triticum dicoccoides. Next base: position 515,481,316 of record NC_041382.1, on the reverse strand, counting down.
AAGTCAACTTGTCTTTGAGTGCCTGGAAGCTTTCCTAACACTTGTTTGTCCATTGGAACTTGACGCCCTTATGCAACAGGTTGGTCAGAGGCCTAGCGATCTTGGAGAAGTTCTCGATGAATCGACGGCAATAGCTGGCGAGACCGAGAAAACTTCGAACTTGCTTGACATTCTTCGGAGGAGTCCAATCGAGAATAGTCTGGACTCGTTCAGGGTTGACGGCAATACCATCCTTGGAGATGACATGCCCAAGATAGGTTACTTCGGGGAGCCAGAATTCACACTTGGAATACTTAACATAGAGTTGATCCTCTCGAAGCTTTTCCAACACAAGACGAAGATGTTCAGCATGTTCTTCTTTGTTCTTGGAAAATACAAGGATATCATCCAGATAAACCACGATGAACTTGTCGAGATAATCCATGAATGTATAGTTCATCAGACGAGAGAAAGTGGCTGGAGCATTCGTTAAGCCGAATGACATGACGGTGTACTCGTATGATCCATACCGAGTCACGAAGGCGGTCTTTGGGATATCCTCTTCACGAACACGGATCTGGTGGTAACCCAACCTCAAGTCGAGTTTGGAGAACACTGGTGAACTAGCTAGTTGATCATAAAGATCATTGATCCAAGGGAGGGGATATTTGTTCTGAATAGTGGCTTGGTTAATAGGACGATAGTCTTAGACTAATCGGTTTGTCCCATCCTTCTTCTTAACAAAGAGAGAAGGTGCTCCCCAAGGAGAGCAACTAGGGCGAATGAAACCTTTGCTAAGAGATTTGTCGATTTCCTCCTTAAGCTCAATGAGTTCATGCGGCGGCATCTTGTAGGGTCGTTTGGCTATAGGGGTGGTGCCTGGTTTCAAGTCGATGATGAATTCGACAGCTCTAGCAGGGGGAATCCCTGGAAGTTCTTCCGGAAAGACATCTTGGAATTCATGAACGACGGGAATGTTTTCAATGCCCTTGAGTGGTGCAGCGTTCAACGCATTCAAGGCATAAAGCCGTGCCTCGGTGTTCTAAACTAGATGACCTTGGTAGGTAATTATTTCATCAGAAGGGTGTAGCAGATGGACGGTCTTAGTGGCACAAACTATAGAAGCAATATGCGCTTTCAATCAATCCATTCCCAGAATGAGATCAATGCTACAGGACTTCAATACGGTGGGAGAGACAAGGAATTCCAGTCCTTCGATTTCAACGGGGACGTCGTTGCAAATCATGGAGGTCCGACATTGGCCCGCGGGAGTGTGTACTAATAGCGAAGTGTTCATGCCCTCACATTTAATGTCGTGCAAGCATGCAAAATCTTCCGACATGAATGAATGTGATGCACCTGTATCAAATAAAACAGATGCTGGTACTGAATTTACGAGGAGTGTACCCATCACGGTAGCAGGCTGGTCTAGAACTTCATTGAGATCAACGTGGTTGGCATGAACACGACCATAGGACCTGGCATTGTCGTTGCAAGGCCGGTTGCTTCCACGGCCAGCTGCGGGAAGGGCCAGTTGATTCTGTTCTGAAGGCAGTTCCTGGCGACGTGACCTGGTTGGCCACACTTGTAGCATAGACCATTATTGGGAGTGGGAACAGGAGCTCGGGGTGGTGGAGTTGGAAGTCTCGGCTGCCTAGTTGGTGGGGGAGGCAGACGCGGCGCAGCATAGGACTGCCTTGGAGTAGGTGCAGTTGGCTGGTACATGCTGTTGGGAATCCATATCCTACGCTTCTGCGAGGACGGGCCCGAAGATGAGCCCGTGTCACGGTTGCGCCTGTGAGAACTCTCGTGTTCCTGCAGACCAGTTTCGACATTGATGGCCTTGTTCACTAAGGTGGCGACATCAGCAAAGTCATGCACTAGAAGTACGAGCTTGATGTCAGCTTGAAAGCCATCACGGAACTTCTACTGTCTGCCTGCAGTAGTTGCAATGTCTTCTTCAGCATAGCGGGATAAATCCAGAAACTCCCGCTGATAAGCTTCGACAATTTTGTTGCCCTGGGTGAGGTTGCGGAACTCGCGCTTCTTCAGGTCCATGACTCCCTGAGGAATAAAGCGAGCACAGAAAGCAGCTTGGAAGTCTGGCCAAGTAATGATTGTTCCAACCGACAGAGTACGCCGGTGGCTGTCCCACCATTAAGCAGCGGGTCCTTTCAGGAAGAAGGAAGCAAATGTGACATAGCTAGCAGGGGCTACATCAGCAGACTCCATCTCATAGGTGGTGTCACAGAGCCAGTCATCAGCATCCAGAGGCTGAGTTCAGCTGCAGTACACAGTTGGGTTGAGGCGCATGAAATCCTGCAGAGTCACTTGGGCAGGCTGCTGGTTCATATTGGGACGAGGAAACTGAGCCATCATATTTTCCATGAATTGGTGGTTCAGCTCGAACTGTTGGATCATACCAGCCATGTACTCAGGCGGTGGTGGGGCATGGCCACCACGACCACGACCACCTGGTCTAACCATCCTGCTAATATATAACAAGAGTAGTTCAGTATTGAGAAATTTGCAAGGACAAGAATCATTCATGATGAAACATGCATAATGAAAGGAATAAGATAGATACTACATAGTAGTTGGCATATCTTATAAAAGGATCATGCATAGAGTTCGGTACACAGAGTTCAGTACATAGGCTAAGAACATCATAGGCGGCACGTAGGCTCGCGGTGAATGCATCCAACACTAACAAGCAAGCCTACATCAGTCCCAGGAAGAACTGTGGAGGTAGGTGTAGCCTGACAGCTGGTAGTGACCCAAAGGGAAGTCCTCCACGTGAGTAGCCTGGGGTCCATGGATACCAAGTGTGGGAGAGTAGCCTCCCACATCTGGCCAGCCGACGCCCTGGGGCATCACAGTCCTGGTAGGGTAGATCACATAATGCGACAGATCACCAGATCGGACAGAGGGGTGCAACAACGTCAGATCACGGTACAGGTGCTGACGGGTGGTGTATAACTCATGGCGAAGAGCTCAGTTAGCTCTATCCAGCCCATCAGCATGCAGAACCAGGTTCTGATGGTAGAAGGGCTCTCGGGTGACACTGGAGTAGGCAGCAGTGTAGTATCCTTCCGCACCAACATCGCATGCGATAGCAATGTGCCTGAAAGGGGAGGTGTCCAACTCCCAATACTCTCCACAAAGACGTGTCAGTGCAGCATAAGCAGCATCGTGGACCACCATGTCGATAGTTGATACGTCTCCAACGTATCTATAATTTTTTTATTGCTCCATGCTATATTATATTCTGTTTTGGACATTATTAGGCTTTATTATACACTTTTATATTATTTTTGGGACTAACCTATTAACCAGAGGCCCAGCCCAGAATTGCTGTTTTTTGCCTATTTAAGGAATGAAACCTTTGGGAACGTGATTTTCGGAATGAACATGATCCAGAGGACTTGGACCCTACATCAAGCAATCGACGAGGAAGGCACGAGGTAGGGGCGCGCCTACCAACCCCCCCCCCCCCAGGCGCGCCCTCCACCCTCGTGGGCCCCCTGTTGCTCCACCGACGTACTCCTTCGTCCTATATATACCTACGTACCCCCAAACTACCAGATACGGAGCCAAAATCCTAATTCCACCGCCATAACTTTTTGTATCCACGAGATCCCATCTTGGGGCCTTTTCTGGAGCTCCGCCGGAGGGGGCATCGATCATGGAGGGCTTCTACATCAACACCATAGCCCCTCCGATGAAGTGTGAGTAGTTTACTTCAGACCTATGGGTCCATAGTTATTAGCTAGATGGCTTCTTCTCTCTTTTTGGATCTCAATACAAAGTTCTCCCCCTCTCTTGTGGAGATCTATTCGATGTAATCTTCTTTTGCGGTGTGTTTGTTGAGACCGATGAATTGTCGGTTTATGATCAAGTTTATCTATGAAAAATATTTGGATCTTCTCTGAATTATTTTATTTATGATTGGTTATCTTTGCAAGTCTCTTCGAATTATCAGTTTGGTTTGGCCTACTAGATTGATCTTTCTTGCAATGGGAGAAGTGCTTAGCTTTGGGTTCTATCTTGCGGTGTCCTTAGTGACAGTAGGGGCAGCAAGGCACGTATTGTATTGTTGCCATCGAGGTTAACAAGATGTGGTTTATATCATATTGCATGAGTTTATCCCTCTACATCATGTCATCTTGCTTAAAGCGTTACTCTGTTCTCTTGAACTTAGTACTCTAGATGCATGCTGGATAGCGGTCGATGTGTGGAGTAATAGTAGTAGATGCAGGCAGGAGTCGGTCTACTTGTCTCGGACGTGATGCCTATATACATGATCATACCTAGATATTCTCATAACTATGCTCAATTTTGTCAATTGCTCAACAGTAATTTGTTCACCCACCATAAATACTTATGCTCTTGAGAGAAGCCACTAGTGAAACCTATGGCCCTCGGGTCTATCTTCCATCATATTAATCTTCCAATACTTAGTTATTTCCTTTGCCATTTATTTTACTTGCATCTTTTATTTCTCTTTATCATAAAAATACCAAAAATATTATCATATCATATATATTACATCTCACTCTCGTAAGTGACCGTGTAGGGATTGACAACCCCTTATCACGTTGGTTGCGAGGATTTATTTGTTTGTGTAGGTACGAGGGACTCGTGCGTGGCCTCCTACTGGATTGATACATTGGTTCTCAAAAACTGAGGGAAATACTTACGCTACTTTGATGCATCACCCTTTCCTCTTCAAGGGAAAACCAACACAGTGCTCAAGAGGTAGCAAGAAGGAATTATGGCACCGTTGCCGGGGAGGTTCGCGCAATACAAGTCAAGATTTGACTCCCGACAACGAGTCACTTGTGGCGCCGTTGAAAGTCAAGACATACCAAGTACCCATCACAAACCCTTATCTCCCGCATTACATTATTTGCCACTTGCCTCTCGTTTTCCTCTCCCCCACTTCACCCTTGCCATTTTATTCGCTCTCTCTCTCCATCCTCCCTCTCTTTCTCTATTTGCCTCTTCTTTTGTTTGCCTTCTTCCCGTATGTATCCTTGTTTGTGTTTCCATGTGCCTTCTACTTGTTTGTATCTTTGCTTGCAAAAAATCTATTGATATGGATCCACTTAAAGTGTTCTACTTAGATCATCTTCGATCCTTATGCGCTCGTGCTGAAACCCCAACTAGCCTAGTTGATGGGAAATCTTTAGATGAGCATGCTCATTTTGTGCATCACCGTTTGTCTGAAAAAGGGAGACTCTTATGGAATCAAATAAACAGATTGATGTGTTATGCTTGGAATCTTTGTGAAATTTGTGGTTTTACTTGTTTCTCTAAGAACCCTAAAAAACACCTCCCCTACCTAAGTGAGTTTAACAATATTGAAATCTTATCTTCTTATGCAAAGGGTGTTTATAGTTACTATGATATCGAACGAATTGAAGAATTTGTTGCTTTTAAGGGTGCTTATGAAGTTGCTTCTTTGATTGAAAAGTGTGATATTACTCTCTACGAATCTTAAAATTTTGACATACTTAAATATTGCTATGAAAACTATGCTCATAATGTCTATATCAAAGAATTTATTGAAAGAATGACTGTTGCTTCGGAAGAAAATAATGATATGCATGAATCTATAGATAATTATGATTTCGGTGATTTGATTAAAATATCCCTTGATGCACATGATGCTTGCTATTCTTGTGGCCATGATGCCAATATTTATGAAGATGAATTGGCTATAGTTCCTTATGTTAAACATGAGATCATTGCTATTGCACCCATACTTGATAGTTCCTTCGATGAAAAGCATGATTGCAATGATGTCATTATAAATTCTCTTAATGCCAATTGTGTTAATGATATGCAAAACCCTAAGCTTGGGGATGCTAGTTTTGCTATGACTACTATTTGTTGCAATGATCATGATTGGGGTGATTCTTCTTTCGATCTTGAAAAATTATTTAAGCCCCATGATGAATATGAGAATGATAATAGTGTTTGCAATATTATTGGAAGTGGGTTTGGAAGAGTTTCAACTTTAGATCCCACATATTTGGAGAATGTTCAATCTTATGAATTTTTTGATAAAAATGGGTTTGAAGAGGTCATGACTTTAGTTAATGTTAATCCCACTATTTTGGAAGAGTGTTAACTTTGCATGCACGTGGATCATGTTGAAAATATTTTATGTGATAGCTATTTTGTTGAATTTGCTTATGATCCTACATGTAATTATTATGAGAGAGGAAGATATGGTGGTATAAATTTTCATGTTACTAAATTATCTCTCGTTATGTTGAGATTGCTATTGTTTCTTTCCGCTTCCTTGCATATGCTAGTTTTTGCTTGCCTTGATAATTTGTTTGCCTATAAGATACCTATGCATAGGAAGTATGTTAGACTTAGATGTGTTTTTCACGTGTTTTATGATGCTCTTTTTGTGCTTCAATTCTTGTCTTTCATGTGAGCATCATTGAAATATTATGCCGAGCTAGGGGCGTTAAACGATAGTGCTTGTTGGGAGGCAACCTAATTTTATTTTTATTCCTTGCTTTTTGCTCCTGTTTGGTAATAAATAAATTATCTAGCCTCTGTTTTGGTTGTGTTTTTTGTGTTCAATTAGTGTTTTTGCCAAGTAGAACCGTTGGAAAGACTTGGGGAAAGTCTTTTTAATCTTGCTGTAAAAAACAGAAACTTTAGCGCTCACGAGAATTGCTGCCATTTTTATTTGGAAAGTGCTATTTATTTAATTATTTTTTCAGATGATTAATAGATAAATTCCTCACGTCTAGAAATTTATTTTAGAATTTTGGTGGTTCCAGATATTGCGTTAGCTACAAATTACTACAGACTGTTCTGTTTTTGACAGATTCTGTTTTTCGTGTGTTGTTTGCTTATTTTAATGAATCTATGGCTAGTAAAATAGTTTATAAACCATATAGAAGTTGGAATACAGTAGGTTTAACACCAATATAAATAAATAATGAGTTCATTACAGTACCTTGAAGTGGTGTTTTGTTTTCTTTCGCTAACGGAGCTCACGAGATTTTCTACTTTAAGTTTTGTGTTGTGAAGTTTTCAAGTTTTGGGTAAAAGATTTGATGGATTATGGAACAAGGAGTGGAAAGAGCCTAAGCTTGGGGATTCCCATGGCACACCAAGATAATCTAAGGACACCTAAAATCCAAAGCTTGGGGATGCCCCGGAAGGCATCCCCTCTTTCGTCTACTTCCATCGGTAACTTCACTTGGAGCTATATTTTTATTTACCACATGATATTTGTTTTGCTTGGAGCGTCTTGTATTATTTGAGTCTTTATTTGTTATTTTTCCACAATCATCCTTGATGTACACACCTTTTGAGAGAGACACACGTGATTCGGAAATTGTTAGAATACTCTATGTGCTTCACTTGTATCTTTTGAGTTATATAGTTTTTGCTCTAGTGCTTCACTTATATATTTTAGAGCACGTCGGTGGATTTGTTTTATAGAAACTATTTTTCTCTCATGCTTCACTTAGATTATTTTGAGAGTTCTACAAAACAGCATGGTAATTTGCTTTAATTATGTTAGGCATTCAAGATTAATAAAAAATTTCTTATGAGTGTGTTGAATACTATGAGAAGTTTGATACTTGATAATTGTTTTGAGATATGGAGATGGTAATATTAGAGTCATGCTAGTCGAGTAGTTGTGAATTTGAGAAATACTTGTTTTAAAGTTTGTGATTCCCGTAGCATGCACGTATGGTGAACTGTTATGTGATGAAGTCGGAGCATGATTTATTTATTGACTGTCTTCCTTATGAGTGGCGGTCGGGGATGAGCGATGGTCTTTTCCTACCAATCTATCCCCCTAGGAGCATGCGCGTAATACTTTGCTTTGATAACTTGTAGATTTTTGCAATAAGTATATGAGTTCTCTATGACTAAGGTTGAGTCCATGGATCATACGCACTTTTCTTCCTTCCACCATTGCTAGCCTCTCTAATACCGCGCACCTTTCGCCGATATCATACACCCACCATACACCTTCCTCAAAACAGCCACCATACCTACCTATCATGGCATTTCCATAGCCATTCCGAGATATATTGTCATGCAACTTTCCACCGTTCCGTTTACTATGACATGCTCCATCATTGTCATATTGCTTTGCATGATCATGTAGTTGACATTGTATTTGTGGCAAAGCCACCATTCATAATTCTTTCATACATGTCACTCTTGATTCATTGCATATCCCGGTACACGGCTGGAGGCATTCACATAGAGTCATATTTTGTTCTAAGTATTGAGTTGTAATTGTGGAGTTGTAAGTAAATAAAAGTGTGATGATCATCATTTTTAGAGCATTGTCCCAAGTGAGGAAAGGATGATGGAGACTATGATTCCCTCACAAGTCGGGATGAGACTCCAGACGAAAAAAAAGAGGCCATAAAAAAGAAAAGGCCCAAATAAAAAAATATGAGAGAAAAAGAGAGAAAAAGAGAGAAGGACAATGATAATATCCTTTTACCACACTTGTGCTTCAAAGTAGCACCATGATCTTCATAATAGGGAGTCTCCTGTGTTATCACTTACATATACTAGTGGGATTTTTTCATTATAGAACTTGGCTTGTATATTCCAATGATGGGCTTCCTCAAAATGCCCTAGGTCTTCGTGAGCAAGCGAGTTGGATGCACACCCACTTAGTTCCTTTTGTTGAGTTTTCATATACTTATAGCTCTAGTGCATCCGTTGCATGGCAATCCCTACTCACTCACATTGATATCTATTGATGGGCATCTCCATAGCCTGTTGATATGCCTAGCTAATGTGAGACTATCTTTCCCCTTTTTTGTCTCCTCCACAGCCACCATTCTATTCCACCTAAAGTGTTATGTCCATGGCTCACGCTCATGTATTGCGTGAAGATTGAAAAAGTTTGAGAACACCAAAAGTATGAAACAATTGCTTGGCTTGTCATCGGGGTTGTGCATGATTTAAATACTTTGTGTGATGAAGATAGAGCATAGCCAGACTATATGATTTTGTAGGGATAACTTTCTTTGGCCATGTTATTTTGAAGAGACATAATTGCTTAGTTAGTATGCTTGAAGTATTATTATTTCTATGACAATATTGAACTTTTGTCTTGAATCTTTCAGATCTGAATATTCATACCACAATTAAGAAGAATTACATTGAATTACGCCAAGTAGCATTCCACATCAAAAATTCTGTTTTTATCATTTACCTACTCGAGGACGAGCAGGAATTAAGCTTGGGGATGCTTGATACGTCTCCAACGTATCTATAATTTTTTACTGTTCCATGCTATATTATATTCTGTTTTGGACATTATTGGGCTTTATTATACACTTTTATATTATTTTTGGGACTAACCTATTAACCGGAGGCCCAGCCCAGAATTGCTATTTTTTGCCTATGTTAGGGTTTCGCAGAAAAAGAATATCAAACGGAGTCCAAACAGAATGAAACCTTCGGGAACGTGATTTTCAGAACAAACAAGATCCAGAGGACTTGGACCCTACATCAAGCAATCAACGAGGAAGGCACGAGGTAGGGGGCACGCCTCCCCCTCCCTAGGCGCGCCCTCCACCCTCGTGGTCCCCCCTGTTGCTCCACCGACCTACTCCTTCCTCCTATATATACCTACGTACCCCCAAACTACCAGATACGGAGCCAAAACCCTAATTCCACCACCGTAACTTTCTGTATCATCCCATCTTGGGGCCTTTTCCGGAGCTCCGCCGGAGGGGGCATCGATCACGGAGGGCTTCTACATCAACACCATAGCCCCTCCGATGAAGTGTGAGTAGTTTACTTCAGACCTACGGGTCCATAGTTATTAGTTAGATGGCTTCTTCTCTCTTTTTGGATCTCAATACAAAGTTCTCCCCCTCTCTTGTGGAGATCTATTCGATGTAATCTTCTTTTGCGGTGTGTTTGTTGAGACCGATGAAATGTGGGTTTATGATCAAGTTTATCTATGAACAATATTTGAATCTTCTCTGAATTCTTTTATTTATGATTGGTTATCTTTGCAAGTGTCTTCGAATTAACAGTTTGGTTTGGCCTACTAGATTGATCTTTCTTGCAATGGGAGAAGTGCTTAGCTTTGGGTTCTATCTTGCGGTGTCCTTTCCCAGTGACAGTAGGGGCGGCAAGGCACGTATTGTATTGTTGCATCGAGGATAACAAGATGGGTTTTATATCATATTGCATGAGTTTATCCCTCTACATCATGTCATCTTGCTTAAAGCGTTACTCTGTTCTCTTGAACTTAATACTCTAGATGCATGCTGGATAGCGGTCGATGTGTGGAGTAATAGTAGTAGATGCAGGCAGGAGTCGGTCTACTTGTCTCGGACGTGATGCCTATATACATGATCATACCTATATATTCTCATAACTATGCTCAGTTCTGTCAATTGCTCAATAGTAATTTGTTCACCCACCGTAAATACTTATGCTCTTGAGAGAAGCCACTAGTGAAACCTATGGCCCCGGGTCTATCTTCCATCATATTAATCTTCCAATACGTAGTTATTTCCTTTGCCATTTATTTTACTTGCATCTTTTATTTCTCTTTATCATAAAAATACTAAAAATATTATCCTATGATATCTATCAGATCTCACTCTCGTAAGTGACCGTGTAGGGATTTACAACCCCTTATCACGTTGGTTGCGAGGATTTATTTGTTTGTGTAGGTGCGAGGGACTCGTGCGCGGCCTCCTACTGGATTAATACTTGGGTTCTCAAAAACTAAGGGAAATACTTACGCTACTTTGCTGCATCACCCTTTCCTCTTCAAGGAAAAACCAACGCAGTGCTCAAGAGGTAGCAATAGTCACTCCAACACCATGAGCAGTGAGCAGCAGGGTAGTGAACTTATACTCCCGAGAGTAGAGGTGGACGATGGCACGATACTGCTCCTGGTTGAAGTCCTGGTACTCCTCGTAGATGGTGTACTCAGGGTGCCAGCCATAACCCAGATAGGTCATCATCTCGACCAACATAGCAAGTGATCCTGAGGCACCAATGGCCGTCGTGTGGCGCACGACCTGTCTCGTGGGTTCCATCTGAAAACAAAGATGTTTCAAAGGAGTCAAATGACAGTGTGGATAATGTTCAATATACTACTCTATGGAATAGCTAGGGCTTATCCAACTTTGGGGTGAACGTGGTCGCGAGATCCTAATGTTAGAGTTAGTAAAATCGTTTAACCCGAGTAGAAGATAGTTCAGAGTCCCAGAGTAAGGGTCGAGGAGTAAAAGATCCTAATACCACCCAAATGGCGATGTGGGCCCGTAGGACACACATCCATGTTAGTAAAAAGTTTTTTAATGTCTAGACTCGACTTCGGCCAAGGAGTGTGGAAAGGGGATTCCTACAGGCAGTCGGCTCCGATACCAACTTGTGACGCCCCCGATTCAATCGTACACTAATCATACACGCAAACGTGTATGATCAAGATCAGGGACTCACAGGAAGATATCACAACACAACTCTACAAATAAAATAAGTCATACAAGCATCATATTACAAGCCAGGGGCCTCGAGGGCTCGACTACAAGAGCTCGATCATAGACGAGTTAGCGGAAGCAACAATATCTGAGTACATACATAAGTTAAACAAGTTTGCCTTAAGAAGGCTAGCACAAACTGGGATACAGATCGAAAGAGGCGCAGGCCTCCTACCTAGGATCCTCCTAAACTACTCCTGGTCGTCGTCAGCGGCCTGCACGTAGTAGTAGGCACCTCCAATGTAGTAGGAGTCGTCGTCAACGGTGGCGTCTGGCTCCTGGACTCCATCGTCTGGTCGCAGCAATCGAGTATAGAAAGGGGAAAAGAGGGAGCAAAGCAACCGTGAGTACTCATCCAAAGTACTCGCAAGCATGGAGCTACACTACATATGTATGCATTGGTATCAAATGGAAAAGGGGTATCATATGTGGACTGAACTGCAGAATGCCGGAATAAGAGGGGGATAGCTAGTCCTATCGAAGACTGCGCTTCTGGTAACCTCCATCTTGCAGCAGAAGAAGAGAGTAGATGGTAAGTTCACCAAGTAGCATCGCATAGCATAATCCTAACCGATGATCCTCCCCTCGTCGCCCTGTGAGAGAGCGATCACCGAGTTGTATCTGGCACTTGAAAGGGTGTATTTTATTAAGTATCCGGTTCTAGTTGTCATAAGGTCAAGGTACAACTCCAAGTCGTCCTGTTACCGAAGATCACGACTATTCGAATAGATTAACTTCCCTGTAGGGGTGCACCACATTTCCCAACATGCTCGATCCCCTTTGTATGGACACACTTTTCTGGGTCATGCCCGGCCTCGAAAGATCAACACGTCGCAGCCCTACCTAGGCACAACAGAGAGGTCAGCATGCCGGTCTATATCCTATGCGCGCAGGGGTCTGGGCCCATAGCCCATTGCACACCTGCACATTGCGTGGGCGGCCGGAGAGCAGACCTAGCAACCTCCATTACAAAGGAAGTTGCATTACGCGGTCCAACCCGGCGCACGCCGCTTAGTCGATGATGTCATGAAGGCTTCGGCTGATACCACGACGTCGAGTGCCCATAACTGTTCCCGCGTAGTTGGTTAGTGCGTATAGGTCAATAGCCAGACTCAGATCAAATACCTAGATCTCGTTAAGCGTGTTATTTTTAAGTAACCACGAACGCCGGCCAGGGCCAGACCCACCTCTCACCTAGGTGGTCTCCGCCTGCCATGTCGCTCCATCACAAAGTAACAGTTGGGGGCCGTCGGGAACCTAGGCCCACCACTACCTGGGTGGAACCACCTGCCCCTTCAGCCCCCAACATCGGAATCACTTGCGGGTACTCAACGAGCCCACCCGACTTTAGTCACAACATGTATTGTATGTATGTATAGTATATACCCGTGATCAACACCCGATGTGATCACGGCCCGATAGTATAGCATGGCAGACTGACAAGAATGTAGGGCCACTGATGATAGTCTAGCATCCTATACTAAGCAGTTAGGATTGCAGGTAAGGTATCAACAGTTGTAGCAACAATGACAGGCTATGCATCAGAATATGATTAATGGAAAGCAGTAACATGCTACACTACTCTAATGCAAGAAGTAGAGAGAATAGTAGGCGATATCTGGTGATTAAGGGGGGGCTTGCCTGGTTGCTCTGGCAAGAAAGAGGGGTCATCAACAGCGTAGTTGATCGGGGCACCAACAGCAGTGTCAGCCTCATAGTCTACCAGAGAGAAGAGGGGGAAGAAACAATGAATACAATGCAAACAGATGCATACCGATCCATGACATGACAGGTAGCGGTGCTAGGGGTGCCCTAACGCGGTATGAGGTGGTATCGGTAAAGGGGGAAAACATACGGGAAAATATCCCCGGTGTTTTTCGTTTTTGGACAAATGAATCAGAGGGGGAAAGTTGCATGTTCACTATGCTAGGGATGCGTGGTGGACGAACGGGCTGCGTATCCCGATTCGTCTCGTTGTTCTAAGCAACTTTCATGTAGAAAACATTTTCATCTCAGCTACGGTTTATTTTATATGATTTTCTAAAGTTTTAATCATTTCTGATTTTAATTATTTATTTAAATCCAACATTATCCAGAACAATGAATGATGACGCAGGCATGACATCAAAGTGATGTCAGCAGGTCAACTGGTCGGTTGACCAGTCAAACCAGATAGGTGGGTCCATGGGGACCCACATGTCATTATCAGGGGCACTAACAGGGGGTTCAGGCTAACTAAATGGGTTAATTAGTGGGTGGAGCCTAGTAGTCAGTGAGAGACTAATGTTTTAATTAATTAACTTAATTAATTAGCAATTTATCTATTTGTTTTTATTCGTTTATGGCATGGGGCCCGCATGTCATAGACAGAGGAGTCACGTCAGTGCGGTTGACTTCGGTCAACATGGCCAGTTGAGGCCCCTAGGCCCACATGCAGTGTCCCAGGGGTGGGTCCCTCCCAGGCCAGGTCAGCACTGGCGCCGGAGTTGCCCCGGCGAGCCGAAATGCGGCGAAGGGCACCGGCGAGCCCCGGGATTTCACCATGGTGGCCCAAAACGGGCGCGGTCAGGCTCTCTGGAACGGCCTCTACGCACTGCGTCCGATGGAGGGGAGCATGACGGCGGGCGTGGCCGGAATGGTCGCCGGCGACGACATCGGGCGGACACCGAGGCCCGGTGAGTTCAAAGGCGAGGCCACGAGGTACGGTTCGTCACGGGGCTGGGGGCGTTCGAAAGCAGAGACAACGCCGCGTCGAACGGTAGCAACGGCGGCGAGCAGCGCGGCGGACGCCGGCGTTCGGCCGCGAGAGGGATTGGCGATGCGGCGTGGTAGCGAGTGAACTGAGAGGCCAGGCGCGACGTATGTGAGGCGGCGAGTGCAATGGGCGCTGGCCCTTGACCATTTGGTCACCAGAGACTCGTCGGCGACGAGCTCCGCGGTGCTGCGTTCGGGTGCAACGACGACAACTAGCTAGGGCGCGCGTGAGAGAGGAGGAAGTGGGGGCTCACCGAGCGGCACACACATCGGCCCGTGGGGGGGTTAGTAGCAGCAGAGGCGTCGCCGGAGTTGGTGAAGAGTGGTGACAAAGCTCATCGGAGCAGAGGAGGAAGACGGCGACGTCGTGGCGTTGTAGTGGCTCTGATCTCCAACGGGGTGCACCAGTCGAAGCAGCGGACGATGGCGGCCCTTGGAGACATAGTGGGGTCACGAGGTGGGCATGGTGGTCACGGCTAGGCTGGAGCCATGGCGGCGGTGGCGCTCGGATGCGAAGGGGAAGGAGAAGTAGCGAGGCGGATCTAAGGGGAGGGGAGGTGCAGGGACCGAGAGGGAGAGCGGGGGCGAGTGGGAGATGGGATCAAGGGGGCAAGGGCGTGGCGGCCCTATCTCCTCCCGGCGCCGGTGCCGGCGAGGTGGTTGGGCGGGAGCGCGCCCCTGTTCCGACCGAGTCGGGGGAACAGGGGAGGGGGACGAGGCAGGGGGCCCGGGCCGGCTGGCCTTTGCCCAGTTGGGCTGGCCAGCTGTTGCTAGCTGGGCCATGTGGCCCAGGGGGTTGGGGGTTTCCTTTTCATTTCTCTTTTGTTTTGTTTTTTTTTATTTATTTTCTTTTCTGTTTTAAATCATTTTAAAATATTTAGGCAACTTCTAAAAATGGGTTTTCTCCGCAATAATTACCAGTGCAATTTTTGGCACCCACCGAACATTTTTGTTTCAATGTTTGAAATTTTTTTATCATTGACATTAATTCGAATTTGAATTTTGAAACAGTTTCGAATCATTGCAAGGTTAACAACAGTAACCGTGGTGACGTGGCACCATTAGCGTGGCATTATTGTAGCTTAATTACCCGGGCATTACAATTACCTCTCGTTATGTTGAGATCGCTATTGTTTCCTTCCACTTCCTTGCATATGCTAGTTTTTGCTTTCCTTGATAATTTGTTTGCCTATAAGATGCCTGTGCATAGGAAGTATGTTAGACTTAGATGTGATTTTCATATGCTTCATGATGCTCCCTTCGTGTTTCAATTGCTATCTTTCATGTGAGCATCATTACAATTATAGATGCCTAACTAGGGGCGCTAAACGACAGCGCTTGTCGGGAGGAAACCCAATTTTATTTTTGCTTCTTGTTTTTTGTTCCTGTTTAGTAATAAATAATTCATCTAGCCTATATTTACATGTGGTTTTATGTTTTTAGTTAGTGTTTGTGCCAAGTAGAACCATTGGGAAGACTTGGGGTAAGTCTTTGCGATCTTGCTGTAAAAAACAGAAACTTTAGCGCTCACGAGATTTGCTGCCATTTTTTTTTACTGGAGAGTGCGATTAGGTTGATTCTTTTGCATATGATTAATGGACAAATTCCTCATGCCTGACAATTTATTTCAGAATTTTGGGGGTTACAGAAGTATTTGAAACCTACATATTACTACAGACTGTTCTGTTTTTGACAGATTCTATTTTTCGTGTGTTGTTTTCTTATTTCGATGAATCTATGGCTAGTATCGGGGGTATGAACCATAGAGAAGTTGGAATACAGTAGGTTTAACACCAATTTAAATAAAGAATTAGTTCATTACAGTACATTGAAGTGGTGGTTTGTTTTCTTTATACTAACGGAGCTCATGAGATTTTCTGTTGAGTTTTGTGTTGTGAAGTTTTCAAGTTTTGGGTAAAGATTTGATGGATTTTGGAATAAGGATTGGCAAGAGCCTAAGCTTGGGGATGCCCAAGGCACCCCAAGGTAAAATTCAAGGACAACCAAAAGCCTAAGCTTGGGGATGCCCCGGAAGGCATCCCCTCTTTCGTCTTCTTCCATCGGTAACTTTACTTGAGGCTATATTTTTATTCACCACATGATATGTGTTTTGCTTGGAGCGTCTTGTATGATTTGAGTCTTTGCTTTTTATTTTACCACAATCATCCCTGCTGTACACACCTTTTGGAGAGACACACATGAATCAAAATTTATTAGAATACTCTATGTGCTTCACTTATATCTTTTGAGCTGGATAATTTTGCTCTAGTACTTCACTTATATCCTTTTAGAGCACGGTGGTGGTTTTATTTTATAAAAATTATTGATCTCTAATGCTTCACTTATATTATTTTGAGAGTCTTATAGAACAGCATGGTAATTTGCTTTGGCTATAAAATTAGTCCTAATATGATAGGCATCCAAGATGGGTATAATAAAAACTATCATAAAAAGTGCATTGAATACTATGAGAAGTTTGATACTTGATGATTGTTTTGAGATATGAAGATGGTGATATTAGATTCATGCTAGTTGAGTAGTTGTGAATTTGAGAAATACTTGTTCTAAAGTTTGTGATTCTCGTAGCATGCACGTATGGTGAACCGTTATGTGATGAAGTCGGAGCATGATTTATTTATTGATTGTCTTCCTTACGAGTGGCGGTCGGGGACGAGTGATGGTCTTTTCCTACCAATCTATACCACTAGGAGCATGCGGTAGTACTTTGATTTGATAACTAATAGATTTTTGCAATAAGTATGTGAGTTCTTTATGACTAATGTTGAGTCCATGGATTATATGCAATCTCACCCTTCCACCATTGCTAGCCTCTCTAATACCGCGCACCTTTCGCTGGTATCATACACCCACCATATACCTTCCTCAAAACAGCCACCATACCTACCTATTATGGCATTTCCATAGCCATTCCGAGATATATTGCCATGCAACTTTCCACCATTCCGTTTGTTATGACAGGCTTCATCATTGTCATATTGCTTTGCGTGATCATGTAGTGGACATCGTATTTGTGGCAAAGCCACCTTTATAATTCTTTCATACATGTCGCTCTTGATTCATTGGATATCCCGGTACACCGCCGGAGGCATTCACATAGAGTCATATTTTGTTCTAGTATCGAGTTGTAATTCTTGAGTTGTAAGTAAATAAAAGTGTGATGATCATCATTATTAGAGCATTTTCCCATGTGAGGAAAGGATAGTGGAGACTATGATTCCCCCACAAGTCGGGATGAGACTTCGGACGAACAATAAAAAAAGAGAAAAAAGGGAAAGAACAAATGAGAGAAAAAGATAGAAGGAACAATGCTACTATCCTTTTACCACACTTGTGCTTCAAAGTAGCACCATGATCTTCATGATAGAAAGTCTCCTATGTTATCACTTTCATATACTAGTGGGAATTTTACATTATAGAACTTGGCTTGTATATTCCAATGATGGGCTTCCTCGAAATGCCCTAGGTCTTCGTGAGCAAGCGAGTTGGATGCACACCCACTTAGTTTCTTTTTGAGCTTTCATGCACTTATAGCTCTAGTGCATCCGTTGCATGGCAATCCCTACTCACTCACATTGATATCTATTGATGGGCATCTCCATAGCCCGTTGATACGCCTAGTTGATGTGAGACTATCTTCTCCTTTTTTGTCTTCTCCACAACAACCATTATATTCCGCCTATAGTGCTATGTCCATGGCTCACGCTCATGTATTGCGTGAAGATTGAAAAAGTTTGAGAACATCAAAAGTATGTATCGTTGCTACTAAGGATAAAAATATTAAATCTATATCTACCGCCATATAGATAAACGGATATTGTCTACATCATGTCATCATTCTTATTGCATTACTCCATTTTTCCATGAACTTAATACACTAGATGCATGCTAGAAAGCGGTCGATGTGTGGAGTAATAGTAGTAGATGTAGGCAGGAGTCGGTATACTAATCTTGGACGTGATGCCTATGTAAGGATTATTGCATGGATATCGTCATAAGTATTTGAGGTGCTATCAATTGCCCAACAATAATTTGTTTACCCACTGTTTGCTATTTTTCTCGAGAGAAGCCACTAGTGAAACCTACGGCCCCCGGGTCTTCTTTCTCATATATTTGCCTTGCGGTCTACTTTTCCTTTGCATTTTTATTAAGATCTATTAAACTAAAAATCCAAAAATACTTTGTTGCACTCTATTTTATTTGCGATCTATTATTTCAATCTATTACAATTTTATCTCCCGTCACACGCAATTTCTGGCGCCCTTACCAGAAAGGGATTGACAACCCCTTTAACACGTCGGGTTGCGAGGATTTTTTATTTGTGTGTAGGTGTTGCTTACGTTGTGTTGCTTGGTTCTCCTAATGGTTCGATACCTTGGTTTCATAACTGAGGGAAATACCTAATGTCGTTGTGCTACATCATCCCTCCCTCTCCAAGGAAATACTGACGTAGTTCCATCTACCATCACTAGGCTCGTCAAGTTTAACCCGAGTATTCTGCTTGTGCAAAACTGGCTTGCACCTGTTGTATTTGAACGTAGAGCTTATCACACCCGATCATCACGTGATGTCTCGGCATGACGAACTGTAGCAACGGTGCATACTCAGGGAGAACACTTATAACTTGAAATTTAGTGAGAGATCATCTTATAATGCTACCGCCATACTAAGCAAAATAAGATGCATAAAGGATAAACATCACATGCAATCAAAATAAGTGATATGATATGGCCATCATCATCTTGTCCCTTTGATCTCCATCTCCAAAGCACTGTCATGACCACCATCATCACCGGCTTGACACCTTGATATCCATCGTAGCATCGTTGTCGTCTCGCCAACTATTGCTTCTACGACTATCGCTACCGCTTAGTGATAAAGTAAAGCAATTACATGGCTATTACATTTCATACAATAAAGCGACAACCATAAGGCTCCTGCCAGTTGCCGATAACGGTTACAAAACATGATCATCTCATACAATAATTTATATCTCATCACGTCTTGACCATATAACATCACAAGATGCCCTACAAAAACAAGTTAGATGTCCTCTACTTTGTTGTTGCAAGTTTTACGTGGCTGCTACGGGCTTCTATCAAGAACCGTTCTTACCTATGCATCAAAACCACAATGATTTTTCTTCAAGTGTGTTGTTTTAACCTTCAACAAGGACCGGGCGTAGTCACACTCGATTCAACTAAAGTTGGAGAAACAGACACCCATTAGCCACTTGTGTGTGAAGCACGTCGGTAGAACCAGTCTCATGAATGCGGTCATGTAATGTCGGTCTAGGCCGCTTCATCCAACAATACCGCCGAACCAAAGTATGACATGCTGGTAAGCAATATGACTATTATCGCCCACAACTCTTTGTGTTCTACTCATGCATATAACATCTACGCATAGACGTGGCTCTGATACCACTGTTGGGGAACACAGTATTTCAAAAAAATTCCTACGGTCATGCAAGACCTATCTAGGATATGCATAGCAACGAGAGGGGAGAGTGTGTCTACTTACCCTCGTAGACCGAAAGCGGAAGCGTTTAGTAATGCGGTTGATGTAGTCAAATGTCTTCGCGATCCAACCGATCAAGTATCGAACGCACGGCACCTCTGCGATCTGCACATGTTCAGCTTGGTGACGTCCCTCGTACTCTTGATCTAGCTGAGGCCGAGGGTGAGTTGCGTCAGCACAACGCCGTGTTGACGATGATGATGAAGTTACCGACGCAGGGCTTCGCCTAAGTACTACGACAATATGACTGAGGTGTACAACTGTGGAGGGGGGCACCGCACACGGCTAAAGATCAACTTGTGTGTCTATGGGGTCCCCCCCTCCCCCTTATATAAAGGAGGAGAGGAGGGGGTCGGCCGGCCACAAGGGGCGCCCCAGGGGGGAATCCTACTCCTAGTAGGAGTAGGTTCCCCCCTTTCCTAGTCCAACTAGGAGAAGAAGGAAGGAGAGGGAGAGGGAGAGGGAAAGAGGGGCCGTGCCCCCTCCCCTTGTCCTATTCGGACTCCCCTTGGGGGGGCACCTCTTGGTTGTGGCCCTCTCTCTCCCCTAAGGCCCAATAAGGCCCATAACTTCCCGGTGGGGTTCCGTTAACCCTCCGGCACTCCGGTTTTATCCAAAACTATCCGGAACACTTCCGGTGTCCGAATAACATGTTCCACTATATCAATCTTTATGTCTCGGACATTTTGAGATTCCTCGTCATGTCCGTGATCACATCCGGGACTCCGAACAACCTTTGGTACATCAAATCACATAAGTGATAATACATATCGGCAGCGAACGTTAAGCGTGCGGACCCTACGGGTTCGAGAACTATATAGACATGACTGAGACACATCTCCGGTCAATAACCAGTAGTGGAACCTGGATGCTCATATTAGTTCCTACATATTCTAAGAAGATCTTTATCGGTCAAGCCGCATAACAACATACGTTGTTCCCTTTGTCGTTGTTATGGTACTTGCCCGAGATTCGATCGTTGGTATCATCATACCTAGTTCAATCTCGTTACCGGCAAGTCTCTTTATTCGTTCCGTAATGCATCATCCCGTGACTAACTCATTAGTCACATTGCTTGCAAGTCTCATAGCGATGTGCATTACCCAGAGGGCCCAGAGATACCTCTCCGATACACAGAGTGAAAAATCCTAATCTCGATCTATGCCAACTCAACAAACACCATCGGAGACACCTGTAGAGCATCTTTATAATCACCCAGTTACATTGTGACATTTGATAGCACACAAGGTGTTCCTCCGGTATTCGGGAGTTGCATAATCTCATGGTCATAGGAACATGTATAAGTCATGAAGAAAGCAATAGCAAGAAACTAAACGATCATAGTGCTAAGCTAATGGAAGGGTCTAGTCCATCAGATCATTCTCTAATGATGTGATCCCGTTCATCAAATGAAAACACATGTCCATGGCTAGGAAACTTAACCATCTTTGATTAATGAGCTAGTCAAGTAGAGGCATACTAGGGACACTCTGTTTGTCTATGTATTCACACATGTAATAAGTTTCTGGATAATACAATTCTAGCATAAATAATAAACATTTATCATGATATAAGGAAATATAAATAACAACTTGCTACCTCTTGAGCACTGCGTTGGTTTTCCCTTGAAGAGGAAAGGGTGATGCAGCAAAGTAGCGTAAGTATTTCCCTCAGTTTTTGAGAACCAATGTATCAATCGAGTAGAAGACTACACGCAAGTCCCTCGCACCTACACAATCAAATAAGAAGCTCGCAACCAACGCGATAAAGGGGTTGTCAATCCCTTCACGGTCACTTACGAGAGTGAGATCTGATAGAGATAATAAGATAAATATTTTTGGTATTTTTATGATATAGATTGGAAAATAAAGATTGCAAAATAAAATAGATTGGAAACTTATATGATAAAAGATAGACCCGGGGCCCATAGGTTTCACTAGTGGCTTCTCTCAAGATAGCATAAGTATTACGGTGGGTGAACAAATTACTGTCAAGCAATTGATAGAAAAGTGCATAATTATGAGAATATCTAGGCATGATCATGTATATAGGCATCACATCCACGACAAGTAGACCGAAATGATTCTGCATCTAATACTATTACTCCACACATCGACCGCTGTCCAGCATGCATCTAGAGTATTAAGTTCATAAGAATAGAGTAATGCATTAGGCAAGATGACATGATGTAGAGGGATAAACTCAAGCAATATGATATAAACCCCATATTTTTATCCTCGATGGCAACAATACAATATGTGCCTTGCTGCCCCTGCTGTCACTGGGAAAGGACACCGCAAGATTGAACCCAAAGCTAAGCACTTCTCCTATTGCAAGAAAGATCAATCTAGTAGGCCAAACCAAACTGATAATTCAAAGAGACTTGCAAAGACAACCAATCATACATAAAAGATTTCAGAGAAGAATCAAATATTGTTCACAGATAAACTTGATCATAAACCCACAATTCATCGGATCTCGACAAAGACACCACAAAAAGAGTTACATCAAATAGATCTCCAAGAAGATCGAGGAGAACATTGTATTGAGATCCAGAGAGAAGAAGCCTTCTAGCTAATAACTATGGACCGAAGGTCTGTGATAAACTACTCACACATCATCGGAGAGGCTATGGTGTTGATGTAGAAGCCCTCCGTGATCGACTCCCCCTCCGGTGGAGCTCCGGAAAAGGCCCCAAGATGGGATCTCTTGGGTACAGAAGGTTGCGATGGTGGAAATAGGGTTTTGTGGTGCTCCT
Source organism: Triticum dicoccoides (assembly GCF_002162155.2). Taxonomy (NCBI): domain Eukaryota; kingdom Viridiplantae; phylum Streptophyta; class Magnoliopsida; order Poales; family Poaceae; genus Triticum; species Triticum dicoccoides. The sequence goes on along the minus strand of NC_041382.1, from coordinate 515,458,765 downwards.
GGATGTTTTTGGGGTATATGGACATATATAGCAGGAAGAAGTAGGTCGGTGGAGCTACAAGGGGCCCACGAGGGTGGGGGCGCGCCTCCCTGCCTCATGGCCTCCTCTTTGATTTCTTGACATCTACTCCAATTCCCCTGGATCACGTTTGTTCCAAAAATAACTCTCCCAAAGGTTTCATTCCGTTTGGATTCCGTTTGATATTCCTTTTCTGCGAAACACTGAAATAGGCAAAAAAACAGCAATTTGCACTGGCCATGGGTTAGTAGGTTAGTCCCAAAAATAATATAAAAGTGTATAAATAAGCCCATTAATATCCAAAACAGATAATATAATAGCATGGAACAATCAAAAATTATAGATATGTTGGAGACGTATCAATCATCCCCAAGCTTAATTCCTGCTCATTGATACGTCCATTTTGCATCATGCTTTTATATCGATATTTATCGCATTATGGACTGTTATTTCACTTTATGTCACAATACTTATGGCTATTCTCTCTTATTTTACAAGGTTTACATAAGGAGGGAGAATGTCCGCAGCTGGAATTCTGGTCTGGAAAAGGAGCAAATATTAGAGACCTATTCTACGCAACTCCAAAAGTCCTGAAACTCCACGGAACGTCTTAAAAGAAATAAAGAAAAAACCACGCCAAAGATGAAGGCCAGGGGGCCCACACCCTTCTCACGAGGGTGGGGGGCGCCCCCCCTAGGGCGTGCCCCCCTACCTCGTGGGCCCCCTGGTGGCTCTCTGATGCCCATCTTCTCCTATATGAGGTCTTTCATGAGAGAAAAAGAAGAAGGAACTTTTTGGGACGAGACTCCGCCGCCACGAGGCGGAACCTTGGCGGATCCAATCTAGAGCTCCGGCAGAGCTGTTCTGCCGGGGAAACTTCCCTCCCGGAGAGGGAAATCATCACCATCGTCATCACCAACGCTCCTCTCATCGGGAGAGGGCAATCTCCATCAACATCTTCACGAGCACCATCTCATCTCCAAACCCTAGTTCATCTCCTATATCCAATTCTTGTCTCAAAGTCCGGGATTGGTGCTAGTACGTTGCTAGTAGTCTTGATTACTCCTTGTAGTTGATGCTAGTTGGTTTAATTGGTGGAAGATCATATGTTCAGATCCTATATGCATATTATTACCCCTCTAATTATGAACATGAATATGCTTTGTGAGTAATTACGTTCGTTCCTGAGGACAAGGGAGAAGTCTTGCTATGAGTAGTCATGTGAATTTGGTATTCGTTTGATATTTTGATAAGATGTATGTTGTCTAGCCTCTAGTGGTGTTATGTGAACGTCGACTACATAACACTTCACCATTATATGGGCCTAAAGGAAGGCATTGGGAAGTAATAAGTAGATGATGGGTTGCTAGAGTGACAGAAGTTTAAACCCTAGTTTATGCGTTGCTTCATAAAGGGCTGATTTGGATCCATATGTTTCATGCTATGGTTAGGTTCACCTTAATACTTTTGTTGTAGTTGCGGATGCTTGCAACAGAGGTTAATCATAAGTGGGATGCTTGTTCAAGTAAGAACAGCACCCGAGCACCGGTCCACCCACATATCAAATTATCAAAGTATCGAACGTGAATCATATGAACGTGATGAAAACTAGCTTGACGATATTCCCATGTGTCCTTGGGAGCGCTTTTCCTATTATAAGAGTTTGTTCCGGCTTGTCCTTTGCTACAAAAGGATTGGGCCACCTTTCTGCACTTTATTTACTTTTGTTACTTGTTGCTCGTTACAATTTATCCTATCACAGAACTATCTGTTACCACTTATTTCAGTACTTGCAGAGAATACCTTGCTGAAAACTGCTTATCATTTCCTTCTGCTCCTCGCTGGGTTCGACGCTCTTACTTATCGAAAGGACTACGATAGATCTCCTATACTTGTGGGTCATCAAGACTCTTTTCTAGCGCCGTTGCCGGGGAGTGTAGCGCCTTTGGTAGGTGGAATTTGGTAAGGAAAAATTTATATAGTGTGCTGAAATTTACTGTCACTTGTTACTATGGAAAGTAATTCTCTGAGGGGCTTGTTCGGGGTATCTTCACCCCGACCAGTAGAGCAAAGAGTTTCTCCTCAACCTACTTAACCTATTGAAAATGAAATTCCTTATGAGTATCCTTCGGGTATGATAGAAAAACTGCTAGCTAATCTTTTTACAGTAGATGGAACAAAGCATCCTGATGAGCACTTAATATATGTGGATGAAGTTTGTGGATTATTTAAGCTTGCAAGTATACCCGATGATGTTGCTAAGAAGAATGTCTTCCCTTTATCTTTGAAGGGAGACGCATTGATATGGTATAGGCTATGTGATGATATGAGATCATGGGACTATAAAAGATTGAAGCTGGAATTTCATCAAAAGTATTACCCTATGCATCTTGTTCATCGTGATCGCAATTATATATATAATTTCTGGCCTTGCGAAGGAGAAAGCATCGCTCAAGCTTGGGGGAGTCTTAAATCAATGTTATATTCATGCCCCAATCATGAGCTCTCAAGAGAAATAATTATGCAAAGTTTTTATGCTCGGCTTTCTGAAAACAATCGCACCATGCTCGATACTTCTTGTGTTGGCTCTTTTATGATGAAGACTATTGAATTCAGATGGAATTTATTAGATAGAATTAAATGCAACTCTGAAGATTGGAACCTCGACGAAGGTAAGGAGTCAGGTATGACACCTAAGTTTGATTGTGTTAAATCTTTTATGGATACCGATATTTTCCGTAAGTTTAGCACTAAATATGGACTTGGCTCTGAGATAGTAGCTTCTTTCTGTGAATCTTTTGCTACTTATGTTGATCTCCCTAAGGAGAAGTGGTTTAAATATCATCCTCCCATAGAAGTAAAAGTAGCTGCACCTATTAAAGTTGAAGAAAAGATTGTCACTTATAATGATCCTATTGTTCCTACTTCTTATAGTGAGAAACCACCTTTCCCCGTTAGAATAAAGGATCATGCTAAAGCTTCAACTGTTGTTCGTAAAAGCTATATTAGAACTTATACACCTCCTAAGCAAGTTAAAGTAGAACCTAATATTGCTATTGTTAAAGATCTCTTATCTGATAATATTGATGGAATGTTATTCAGTTCGAAGGTGAAACTGCTAGAATTGCTAAACCTTGTGCTAAAGATAAACATAGACCTGTTGTAGGCGTGCCTGTTATTTCTGTTAAAATAGGAGATCATTGTTATCATGGCTTATGTGATATGGGTGCTAGTGCTAGTGTTATACCGCATACTTTATACGGAGAAATTAAGAATGAAATTGCACCTGTTGAGTTAGAAGATATTGATGTTACTATTAAACTTGCTAAGAGAGATACTATTTCAGCAATGGGAATTGTTAGAGATGTTGAAGTCTTGCGTGGGAAAACTAAATATCCTGCTGATTTTCTTGTTCTTGGTTCCCCACAAGATAGCTTTTGTCCCATTATATTTGGTAGACCCTTCTTGAATATTGTCAATGCTACCATAGACTGCACTAAGAATATTGTTACTATTGGTTTGGATGATATGGTTCATGAGTTTAATTTCTCTAAATTTAGTAAACAACATCGTGAGGAAGAATTGCCTAGTAAGGATGAAATTATTGGTCTTGCTTCTATTGCCGTACCTCCTAGTGATCCTTTCGAACACTATTTGCTAGACCATGAAAATGATATGTTCATGAATGAAAGAAGGGAAATAGATGAAGTATTATTTAAATAGGAACCTGTTCTGAAACACAATTTGCCTGTTGAAATCCTAGGGGATCCTCCTCCACCCAAGGGTGGTCCCGTGTTTGAGCTTAAACCTTTGCATGATAATCTTAAATATGCTTATCTTGATGAAAAGAAGATATATCCTGTTATTATTAGTGCTAACCTTTCAGAGCATGAAGAAGAAAGATTATTGAAAACTCTGAAGAAGCATCATGCTGCTATTGGATATACTCTTGATGATCTTAAGGGCATTAGTCCCACTCTATGTCAACATAAAATAAATTTGGAAGCAGATGCCAAACCAGTTCATGATCCTCAACGACGTCTGAATCCTAAAATGAAAGAAGTGGTAAGAAAAGAAATACTAAAGCTTCTAGAGGCAGGTATAATATATCCCGTTGCTGATATTGAGTGGGTAAGTCCTGTCCATTGTGTCCCTAAGAAGGGAGGTATTACTGTTGTTCCTAATGATAAAGATGAATTGATTCCACAAAGAATTATCACAGGTTATAGGATGGTAATTGATTTCCACACATTAAATAAAGCTATTAAGAAAGATCATTACCCCTTACCTTTTATTGATCAAATGCTAGAAAGATTATGCAAACAAACACACTATTGCTTTCTAGATGGTTATTCTGGTTTCTGTCAAATACCTGTGTCGGCTAGAGATCAATCAAAGACTACTTTTACATGCCCTTTTGGTACTTTTGCTTATAGACGTATGCCTTTTGGTTTATGTAATGCACTTGCTACCTTTCAAAGATGCATGATGGCTATATTCTGTGACTTCTGTGAAAAGATTTGTGAGGTTTTCATGGACGACTTTTCCGTCTATGGTTCCTCTTTTGATGATTGCTTGAGCAATCTTGATCGAGTTTTGCAGAGATGTGAATAAACTAATCTTGTCTTGAATTGGGAAAGTGTCACTTTATGGTTAATGAAGGTATTGTCTTGGGGCACAAAGTTTCTGAAAGAGGTATTGAAGTTGATAAATCCAAGGTTGATGCTATTGAAAAGATGCCATGTCCCAAGGACATCAAAGGTATAAGAAGTTTCCTAGGTCACGCCAGATTTTACAGGAGGTTCATTAAGGACTTCTCAAAAATTTCTCGGCCTCTGACTAATTTATTGCAAAAAGATATACGATTTGTCTTTGATGATGATTGTGTAGAAGCATTTTAAATACTTAAGAAAGCATTAGTCTCTGCACCTGTTGTTCAGCCACCTGATTGGAACTTACCCTTTGAAATTATGTGTGATGCTAGTGATTATACTGTAGGTGTTGTTCTAGGGCAAAGAGTTGATAAGAAATTAAATGTTATTCATTATGCTAGTAAGACTCTAGACAATGCTCAAAGAAATTATGCTACTACTAAAAAAGAGCTTTTAGCAGTTGTATTTGCTTGTGATAAGTTCAGATCTTATATTGTTGATTCTAAAGTCACTATTCAAACTGATCATGCTGCTATTAAATATCTTATGGAAAAGAAATATGCTAAACCTAGACTTATCAGATGGGTTCTCTTGCTACAAGAATTTGATTTGCATATTGTTGATAGAAAGGGAGTTGAGAACCCCGTTGCAGACAACATGTCTAGGTTAGAAAATATTCTTGATGAGCCACTACCTATTAATGATGACTTTCCTGATGAACAATTAAATGTTATAAGTACTTCTCGTAGTACTCCATGGTATGCTGATTATGCTAATTATATTGTTGCTAAATTTATACCACCTAGCTTCACATACCAGCAAAAGAAAAAGTTCTTCTATGATTTAAGACATTACTTTTCGGATGACCCACATCTTTATAAAGAAGGAGTAGATGGTGTTATTAGACGTTGTGTATCTGAGCATGAACAGGAACAGATCCTACGCAAGTGTCATTCCGAATCTTATGGAGGACGCCACGCTGGAGATAGAACTACACATAAGGTATTGCAATCTGGTTTTTATTGGCCTACTCTCTTCAAGGATGCCCGTAAGTTTGTCTTGTCTTGTGATGAATGTCAAAGAATTGGTAATATTAGTAGATGTCAAGAAATGCCTATGAATTATTCTCTTGTAACTGAACCGTTTGATGTTTGGGGCTTTGATTATATGGGACCTTTTCCTGCCTCTAATGGATAAACACATATTTTAGTTGCTGTTGATTACGTCACTAAGTGGGTAGAAGATATTCCAACTAGTTGTGATGATCATAACACTTCTATTAAAATGCTTAAGGAAGTTATTTTTCCGAGGTTTGGAGTCCCTAGATATTTAATGACTGATGGTGGTTCACACTTTATTCATGGTGCTTTCCATAAAATGCTTGCTAAATATGATGTTAATCATAGAATTGCATCTCCTTATCACCCACAGTCTAGTGGTCAAGTAGAGTTGAGCAATAGAGAGCTCAAATTAATTTTGCAAAAGATTGTTAATAGGTCTAGAAAGAATTGGTCTAAGAAACTTGATGATGCATTATGGGCTTATAGAACCGCATACAAAAATCCTTTGGGTATGTCTCCGTATAAAATGGTTTATGGAAAAGCATGTCACTTACCTCTCGAACTAGAACATAAGGCATATTGGGCTATTAAAGAGCTTAACTATGATTTTAAACTTGCCGGTGAGAAGAGGTTATTTGATATTAGCTCACTTGATGAATGGAGAACCCAAGCTTATGAAAATGCCAAGTTGTTTAAAGAAAAAGTTAAAAGATGGCATGACAAAAGGATACAAAAGCGTGAGTTTAATGTAGGTGATTATGTATTGCTATACAGCTCTCGTTTAAGATTTTTTGCAGGAAAACTTCTCTCTAAATGGGAAGGCCCCTATGTTATCGAAGAGGTCTATCGTTCCGGTGCCATAAAAATCAACAACTTCGAGGGCACAAATCTGAAGGTGGTAAACGGTCAAAGAATTAAACATTATATCTCAGGTAATCCCATAAATGTTGAAACCAATATTATTGAAACCGTAACCCCAGAGGAATACATAAGGGACACTTTCCGGAACGTTTCAGACTCCGAAAAGGAATAGGTATGTGGTACGGTAAGTAAACCGACTCCAAAACAATTTTTAAGGCAATATTTCTCCGTTTTGGAATATTTAGAAAAATAGAAAAATAAGTAGCAGTCCGGGAAGGACACGAGGGCCCCACGAGGGTGGTGGGCGCGCCCTACCCCCTGGGCGTGCCCCCCTACCTCGTGAGCACCTCGTGTGCCTTCCGTACTCCATTTTCTTGCACGTTACGTATTTTGGTCGGTAAAAATTCATTACATATTCTCCCAAAGGTCTTGACTCCCGTATCACGCAAACCTCCTCTGTTTTCGTTTCGAGCTGTTTTCTATTAGGGTTTTCCAGGCTAGGCATCATGTCGTCTCCCTCCTCCGACAATGGTGACAACGATGCTTGGCTAATGAAGATAGATCTGAAGAGGGAAGAACCCACGAAGGTCAACAAGGATGAAAGGATCAAGAAGGCCATGGAGGATCAAGCTCCAGCAGCAGAAGACACCCTTCAAATTGATCATAACCTTCTTACCCCAACTGAGATCGAAGCTTTCAAGATGATTGAGTTAGCTCATGTTCAAAACAAGTATCTCACACAAGAAAATATTTTGTTGAAGGAGCATATTGTCGCACTCAAGGGCATTATTCGCAAGATGGAGGACCTCTTACGCTCGATGTGCGATTATCCGTCACCTCCACCTTCTTCACCAACCAAGGAGATATAATCACATGGGTATGGGCACTCCCCTTGGCAACTGCCAAGCTTGGGGGAGGTGCCCCGGTATTGTATCACAATCATAACTCCTATCTTTACCATTTTTTTAGTTCGATCCTATTAGTAGTATCTTGATCTAGTAGAATAAAGTTTATGGCATGATCTAGTAGAATAAAGTTTATGGCATGATCTAGTTTTGAGTTTTTTCTTTATGATCTCTCTATGTAATCGAGTCCGTGAGTTATATATAATAAAGATTAGTGTTGAGTCAAGGGCTTGATTATTTTGCTATGATCTTGGGTGAATAAAAGAAAAGAGAAAAAGAATAAAAAGAAACAAAAAGTTCATATTGATCTTATTGAGAGTAATGACTTCACATAGAAAGAGTATGATGATTAAAAGTTGTTGGGAATTGGCAGACATAGCTTTGGTCACTGTTGCAATTAATAGGAAGTAATCAGGAAAGAGAGGTTTTTACATATGGATATATTATCATTGACATCTTTTATGATTGGGAGCACTCATTAAAATATGACATGCTAAAGAGTTGATGTTGGACAAGGAAGACAACGTAATGAGTTATGTATTTCTTATATCTGAGATAAAGTATGTTGTCATGGTTCCTCTAACTTGTTGAGCTTTCCTTTCCCCCTCATGCTAGCCAAATTCTCAGCACCAAGTAGAAATACTACTTGTGCTTCCAAATACCCTTAAACCAATTTTGCCATGAGAGTCCACCATATCTACCTATGGATTGAGTAAGATCATTCAAGTAAGTTGTCATCGGTGCAAAGCAATAAAAATTGCTCTAAATGTGTATGATTGATTGGTGCGGGAGAAATAAGCTTTATACGATCTTGTGATGTGGAAGTAATAAAAGCGACGGACTGCATAATAAAGGTTCATATCAGAAGGGGCAATATAAAGTGACGTTCTTTCGCATTGAGATTTTATATATCCAACCATAAAAGCGCATGGCAACCTCTGCATCCCTCTGCGAAGGGTCTATCCTTTATTATTATCTTCTACCTTATGCAAGAGTCACGGTGATCTTCACCTTTCCTTTTTCATTTAATCCTTTGGCAAGCTCAGCATGTTGGAAAGAACA
>NC_041382.1:515362521-515449816 GCF_002162155.2 Triticum dicoccoides | reverse complement strand
ACCCTCGAGGTAAAAAGTTGTGGGGCAAAACAATAAGCCCCTATCTTTCTCTGTGTCCGATTAAAACTCCGTAACCACAAGTATTGCGTGAGCGTTAGCAATTATGGAGGACTAAATGATAGTTGAGTATGTGGACTTGCTTTTTAGCTCTAACATAGACTCTTTCCGATGTTATGATAAATTTCAATTGCTTCAATGACTGAGAGTATAGTTTGTTGGAGCCCAATAAAGTTTATGATTTATACTTTTGCATTGTGAATAGATCATCACTTGAACATAAGTAATCATATGACAAAATCTATATATGTTGCTGTTATAAGAATAATCATGATGCCTTCATGTCCGTATTTTATTTTTATCGATGCCTCTACCTCTAAACATGAGGACATATTTATTGTTATCGGCTTTTCGCTTGAGGACAAGCGAGGTCTAAGCTTGGGGGGGTTGATACGTCCATTTTGCATCATGCTTTTGTATCGATATTTATCGCATTATGGACTGTTATTTCACTTTATGTCACAATACTTATGGATATTCTCTCTTATTTTATAAGGTTTACATAAGGAGGGAGAATGCCTACAGCTGGAATTCTGGTATGGAAAAGGAGCAAATATTAGAGACCTATTATGTGCAGCTCCAAAAGTCCTGAAACTCCACGGAACGTCTTAAAATAAATAAAGAAAAATCCACGCCAAAGATGAAGGCCAGGGGGGCCACACCCTTCTCACGAGGGTGGGGGCGCCCCCCCCTATGGCGCGCCCCCTACCTCGTAGGCCCCCTGGTGGCTCTCCGATGTCCATCTTCTCCTATGAGGTCTTTCGATGAGAAAAACGAAGAAGGAACTTTTCGGGACGAGACTCCGCCGCCACAAGGCGGAACCTTGGCGGATCCAATCTAGAGCTCCAGCAGAGCTGTTCTGCCAGGGAAACTTCCCTCCCGGAGGGGGAAATCATCACCATCGTCATCACCAACGCTCCTCTCATCGGGAGAGGGCAATCTCCATCAACATCTTCACCAGCACCATCTCATCTCCAAACCCTAGTTCATCTCTTGTATCCAATTCTTGTCTCAATGTCCGGGATTGGTGCTAGTAGGTTGCTAGTAGTGTTGATTACTCCTTGTAGTTGATGCTAGTTGGTTTAATTGGTGGAAGATCATATGTTCAAATCCTATATGCATATTATTACCCCTCTGATTATGAACATGAATATGCTTTGTGAGTAATTACGTTCGGTCCTGAGGACAAGGGAGAAGTCTTGCTATGAGTAGTCATGTGAATTTGGTATTCGTTCGATATTTTGATAAGATGTATGTTGTCTAGCCTCTAGTGGTGTTATGTGAACGTCGACTACATAACACTTCACAATTATTTGGGCCTAGAGGAAGGCATTGGGAAGTAATAAGTAGATGATGGGTTGCTAGAGTGACAGAAGCTTAAACCCTAGTTTATGCGTTGCTTCGTAAGGGGCTGATTTGGATCCATATGTTTCATGCTATGGTTAGGTTTACCTTAATACTTTTGTTGTAGTTGCGGATGCTTGCAATAGATATTAATCATAAGTGGGATGCTTGTTCAAGTAAGAACAGCACCCAAGCACCGGTCCACCCACATATCAAATTATCAAAGTATCGAACGCGAATCATATGAACGTGATGAAAACTAGCTTGACGATATTCCCATGTGTCCTCGGGAGCGCTTTTCCTATTATAAGAGTTTGTTCCGGCTTGTCCTTTGCTACAAAAGGATTGGGCCACCTTGCTGCACTTTATTTACTTTTGTTACTTGTTGCTCGTTACAATTTATCCTATCACAAAACTATCTGTTACCACTTATTTTAGTACTTGCAGAGAATACCTTGCTGAAAACTGCTTATCATTTCCTTCTGCTCCTCGTTGGGTTCGACACTCTTACTTATCGAAAGGACTACGATAGATCCCCTATACTTATGGGTCATCACTCGTCCTCGAGTAGGTAAATGATAAAAACAAAATTTTGATGTGGAATGCTACCTAGCATAATTCTCAATGTAATCTTCTTTATTGTGGCATGAATATTCAGATCTGAAAGATTCAAGACAAAAGTTTAATATTGACATAAAAACAATAATACTTCAAGCATACCGACTAAGCAATCATGTCTTCTCAAAATAACATATGGCAAAATAAAGTTCATCCCTACAAAATCATATAGTTTGATCATGCTCCATTTTGGTCACACAAGAATGCTCTCATCATGCACAACCCTGATGACAAGCCAAGCAATTGTTTCATACTTTAGTAATCTCAACCTTTTTTCAACTTTCAAGCAATACATGAGCGTGAGCCATGGATATAGCACTATGGGTGGAATAGAATAATATGATGGGGGTTATGTGGAGAAGACAAAAAAGGAGAAAGTCTCACATCGACGCGGCTAATCAATAGGCTAGGGAGATGCCCATCAATTGATGTCAACGCAAGGAGTAGGGATTGCCATGCAACGGATGCACTAGAGCTATAAATGTATGAAAGCTCAACAAAAGAAACTAAGTGGGTGTGCATCCAACTTGCTTGCTCGCGAAGACCTAGGGCATTTGAGGAAGCCCATTGTTGGAATATACAAGTGAAGATCTATAATGAAAAATTCCCACTAGTATATGAAAGTGACAAAATAGGAGACTCTCTGCATAAAGATCATGGTGCTACTTTGAAGCACAAGTGTGGAAAAAGAGGATAGTAGCATTGTCCCTTTTTATTTCTCTTTTTTATTTATTTTGTGGGCCTTTTTTCGGCCTTTCTCTTTTTTTATTTGGGACAATGTTCTATTAATGATGATCATCACACTTCTATTTATTTACAACTCAATGATTACAACTCGATACTAGAACAAAGTATGACTCTATATGAATGCCTCCGGCGGAGTACCGGGAAGGGCAATGAATCAAGAGTGACATGTATGATAAATTATGCATGGTGGCTTTGCTACAAATATGATGTCAACTACATGATCATGCAAGGCAATATGATAATGATGAAGCGTGTCGTGATGAACGGAACGATGGAAAGTTGCATGGCAATATATCTCAGAAAGGCTATGGAAATGCCATAATAGGTAGGTATGGTGGCTGTTTTGAGGAAGATATAAGGTGGTTTATGTGTGATAGAGTGTATCATATCAGGAGGTTTGGATACACCGGCGAAGTTTGCACCAACTCTCAAGGTGAGAAAGGGCAATGCATGGTACCGAAGAGGCTAGCAATAATGGAAGGGTGAGAGTGCGTATAATCCATGGACTCAACATTAGTCATAAAGAAATCACATACTTATTGCACAAATCTACAAGTCATCAAAAACCAAGCACTACGCGCATGCTCCTAGGGGTAGATTGGTAGGAAAAGACCATTGCTCGTCCCCAACCGCCACTCATAAGGAAGACAATCAAAGAACACCTCATGTTTCAAATTTGTTACACAACGGTCACCATACGTGCATGCTACGAGACTTGCAATCTTGAACACAAGTATTTCTCAAATTCACAACTACTCAACTAGCACAACTCTAATATCACCATCTTCATATCTCAAAACAATCATCAAGCATCCAACTTTTCATAGTCTTCAACGCACTTTTTATGATAGTTTTTATAATACCAATCTTGGATGCCTATCATATTAGGACCAATTTTATAACCAAAGCAAATTACCATGCTGTTCTAAAGGACTCTCAAAATAATATAAGTGAAGCATGAGAGATCAATAATTTCTATAAAATAAAACCACCACCGTGCTCTAAAAGATATAAGTGAAGCACTAGAGCAAAATTATCTAGCTCAAAAGATATAAGTGAAGCACATAGAGTATTCTAATAAATTCCAATTCATGTGTGTCTCTCCCAAAAGGTGTGCACAGCAAGGATGATTGTGGTAAACTAAAAAGCAAAGACTCAAATCATACAAGACGCTCCAAGCAAAACACATATCATGTGGTGAATAAAAATATAGCCTCAAGTAAAGTTACAGATGGAACAAGACGAAAGAGGGGATGCCCCAGAAGCTTAGGCTTTTGGTTTTCCTTGAATTTTACCTTGGGGTGCCTTGGGAATCCCCTATATTAGGCTCTTGCAACTCCTTATTCCATAATCCATCAAATCTTTACCCAAAACTTGAAAACTTCACAACACAAACTCAACAGAAAATCTCATGAGTTCCGTTAGTATAAGAAAACAAACCACAACTTAAGATATTGTAATGAACTCATTATTTATTTATATTGGTGTTAAATCTACTGTATTACAACTTCTCTATGGTTCATACCCTCCGATACTAGCCATAGATTCATCAAAATAAGCAAACAACACACGAAAAACAGAATCTGTCAAAGACAGAACAGTCTGTAGTAATCTGTAGGTTTCGAATACTTCTGTAACTCCAAAAATTCTAAAATAAATTGGTGTACATAAGGAATTTTTCTATTAATCACCTTAAAAAATAATCAAACTAATCTCACTCTCCAATAAAAAAAATGGAAGCAAATCTCGTGAGCGCTAAAGTTTCTGTTTTTTACAGCAAGATCACTAAAACTTCCCCCAAGTCTTCCCAAAGGTTCTACTTGGCACAAACACTAATTAAAAGCATAAAACCACATCTAAAAAAGGCTAGATGAATTGTTTATTACAAAACAGAACCAAAAAGCAAGAAACAAAAATAAAATTGGGTTGCCTCCCAACAAGCGCTATCGTTTAACGCCCCTAGCTAGGCATAAAAGCAAGAATAGATCTAGGTATTGTCATCTTTGGTATACAATTCATAGGTGGATCTCATAATAGATTCATAAGGTAATTTAATTTTATTTCTAGGAAAGTGTTACATGCCTTTCCTTAACGGAAATTGGAATCTAATATTCCCTTCTTTCATATGAATAATTGCGCCAATTGTTCTAAGGAAGGGTCTACCAAGAATAATGGGACATGTAGGATTGCAATAAATGTCAAGAACAATGAAATCTATGGGCACATAATTCCTATTTTCAACAATAATAACATCATTAATCCTTCCCATATCTTTCTTAATAGTGGAATCCAGAAGATGCAAGTTTAAAGAACAATCATCAAATTCACGGAAACCTAACACATCACACAAAGTTTTTGGAATCGTGGAAAGGCTAGCACCCAAATCACATAAAGCATAGAATTCATGATCTTTAATTTTAATTTTAATAGTACTTTCCCACTCATCATGAAGTTTTCTAGGGATAGAAACTTCTAATTCAAGCTTTTCTTCATAAGATTGCATCAAAGCATCAACGATATGTTTGGTAAAAGCTTTATTTTGACTATAAGCATGCGGAGAATTTAGCATGGATTGCAACAAGGAAATACAATCTATTAAAGAGCAATTATCATAATTAAATTCCTTGAAATCCAAAATAGAGGGCTCATTGATGTGTAAAGTTTTGACCTCTTCAATCCCACTTTTATTAATTTTTGCATCAAGATCTAAAAACTCCGAATCATTGGGACGCCTTTTAACTAAAGTTGACTCATATCCAGTCCCATAATTATCAAGATTCATATTGCAAAATAACGATTTAATAGGACACCTCAGTCACTTTTAGATCTTCATCCTTATTATCATCAAAACTAGATGAACACGCTCTTATAAAGCAATCTTTTTAGCACACATCCTAGCGGTTCTTTCTTTACACTCATCGATGGAAATTCTCATGGCTTTGAGAGACTCATTGATATCATGCTTAGGTGGAATAGATCTAAGTTTCAAAGAATCAACATCAAGAGAAATTCTATCCACGTTCCTAGCCAACTCATCAATCTTAGACAATTTTTCTTCAATCAAAGCATTGAAACTCTTTTGCGAACTAATAAATTCTTTAATACTAGATTCAAAATCAGAGGGCATCTTATTAGAATTTCCATAAGAATTGTTGTGGGAATTACCATAATTATTAGAGGAATTACTAGGATACGGCCTAGGATTAAAGTTTCCTCTGTACGTGTTGTTACCAAAATTGTTCCTACCAACAAAATTCACATCCATAGATTCATTATTATTCTCAATAAAGGTAGACAAAGGCATATCATTAGGATCATAAGAAACACTCTTATTAGCAAACAATTTCATCAGTTCATCCATCTTTCCACTCAAAACATTAATTTCTTCTATAGCATGAACCTTTTTACTAGTAGATCTTTCGTTGTGCCATTGAGAATAATTAACCATAATATTATCTAAGAGTTTAGTAGCTTCTCCTAAAGTGATTTCCATAAAAGTGCCTCCCGCGGCCGAATCTAAAAGATTTCTAGAAGCAAAATTCAATCCAGCATAAAAAATTTGTATAATCATCCATAAATTCAGACCATGTGTAGGGCAATTGCAAATTATTAATTTCATTCTCTCCCAAGATTGTGAAACATGCTCATGATCTAGTTGTTTAAAGTTCATAATGTCATTTCTAAGAGAGATGATCTTAGCGGGAGGAAAACACTTAGAGATAAAAGCATCTTTGCACTTGTTCCAAGAATCAATACTATTTTTAGGCAAAGATGAAAACCAAGTTTTAGCATGATCTCTAAGCGAAAACGGACATAGCTTCAATTTAACAATATCATTATCCACATCTTTCTTCTTTTGCATATCACACAAATCAACAAAGCTGTTTAGATGGGTAGCGGCATCTTCACTAGGAAGGCCGGAAAATGGATCTTTAATGACAAGATTCAGCAAAGTGGTATTAATCTCACAAGGTTCAGCACCGGTAAGAGGAGCAATCAGAGTGCTAATAAAATCATTATTGTTGGTGTTCAAAAAATCACACAATTTAGTATTATCTTGAGCCATCATGACAAACAATCCAACACACAAGCACACAAGAGGCGAGCGAAAAAAGAGGCAAACAGAAAAGAGGGCGAATAAAACAGCAAGGGTGAAGCGGGGGAGAGGAAAAGGAGAGGCAAATGGCAAATAATGTAATGCGAGGAATAAGAGTTTGTGATGGGTACTTGGTATGTTTTGACCTGTGGTAGATCTCCCCGGCAACGGCGCCAGAAATCCTTCCTGCTACCTCTTGAGCACTGCGTTGGTTTTCCCTTGAAGAGGAAAGGGTGATGCAACAAAGTAGCGTAAGTATTTCCCTCAGTTTTTTAGAACCAAGGTATCAATCCAGTAGGAGACTACACGCAAGTCCCTTGTACCTAGACAAACAAATAAGAACCTCGCAACCAACGCGATAAAGGGGTTGTCAATCCCTTCAAGGTCACTTACGAGAGTGAGATCTGATAGAGATAATAAGATAAATATTTTTGGTATTTTTATGATATAGATTGGAAAATAAAGATTGCAAAATAAAATAGATTGGAAACTTATATGATAAAAGATAGACCCGGGACCATAGGTTTCACTAGTGGCTTCTCTCAAGATAGCATAAGTATTACAATGGGTGAACAAATTACTGTCAAGCAATTGATAGAAAAGTGCATAATTATGAGAATATCTAGGCATGATCATGTATATAGGCATCACATCCGTGACAAGTAGACCGAAACAATTGTGCATCTAATACTATTACTCCGCACATCGACCGCTATCCAGCATGCATCTAGAGTATTAAGTTCATAAGAACAGAGTAATGCATTAGGCAAGATGACATGATGTAGAGGGATAAACTCAAGCAATGTGATATAAACCCCATCTTTTTATCCTCTATGGCAACAATACAAATACTTGCCTTGTTGTCCCTGCTGTCACTGGGAAAGGACACCGCAAGATTGAACCCAAAGCTAAGCACTTCTCCTATTGCAAGAAAGATCAATCTAGTAGGCCAAACCAAACTGATAATTCGAAGAGACTTGCAAAGATAACCAATCATACATAAAAGATTTCAGAGAAGAATCAAATATTGTTCATAGATAAACTTGATCATAAACCCACAATTCATCGGATCTTGACAAACACACCACAAAAAGAGTTACATCAAATAGATCTCCAAGAAGATCGAGGAGAACATTGTATTGAGATCCAAAGAGAGAGAAGAAGCCATCTAGCTAATAACTATGGACCTGAAGGTCTGTGGTAAACTACTCACACATCATCGGAGAGGCTATGGTGTTGATGTAGAAGCCCTCCGTGATCGATTCCCCCTCCGGCGGAGCTCCGGAATAGGCCCCAAGATGGTATCTCTTGGGTACAGAAGGTTGCGACGGTGGAAATAGGGTTCTGTGATGCTCCTGGATGTTTTCGGGCTATATGGACATATATAGGAGGAAGAAGTAGGTCGGTGGAGCTACGAGGGGCCCACGAGGGTGGGGGTGCGCCCAGGGGGGCAGGCGCACCTCCCTGCCTCGTGGCCTCCTCGTTGATTTCTTGACGTCTACTCCAAGTCCCCTGGATCACGTTTGTTCCAAAAATAACTCTCCCGAAGGTTTCGTTCCATTTGGATTCCATTTGATATTCCTTTCTGCGAAATACTGAAATAGGCAAAAAAAACAGCAATTTGCACGGGGCCTTGGGTTAGTAGGTTAGTCCCAAAAATAGTATAAAAGTGTATAAATAAGCCCATTAACATCCAAAACAGATAATATAATAGCATGGAACAATCAAAAATTATAGATGCGTTAGAGACGTATCACAACTTTATTATTACCTCTAGGGCATATTTCCTTCACAAACTTGGGGTTGATCTTGTTAGACTCAAGTAGGAGTTTGATATACTTGACAAGGCTCACAAGGCCTTGAAGAGTACTCATGCTAGCCTTAAAGAGTCTCATGATCAACTCCAAGTGAAGCTAACCAAGGAGAAAGCCACTTTTCCTCATATGGTTTTAATTGATAATGCAAATGCTACTAACCCATGTTGTGAGCATGTGCATCTTGTGGAGGAGAATGCAAAGTTGAAGGAGCAACTTGAGAAAGGCCTTGTGTATTGCATACAAGGTGAGAAGAACCTCAACGACCTTTTGAGCAATAAAAAGGAAGTTGTGGCCAAGGAGGGAATTGGGTTCGCACCCAAGTCCAAGAACAAGAAGAAGAATGACAAGGCCAAACGACCTCCTTCTCTCAAGCAAACTTTTGTGAAGGAGGGAGAGAGTGCTCCTAAGGAGAAGAAGAACAATGTGAAGGGTGGTGGTGTCAAGAAGGGCAATGCCATCCCTTCCAACAAAGCCGGCGACTTTAACCCTTCCTATGTGTTATGCCGAGCTAGTGATGGGCATGTTTATGCTAAATTCGTTGGTTCTCCTTATGAGTACATTGAATGGTATATTTGGGCTCCTAAGACCCATGTTACTAACATCAAAGGACCAATTACATAATGGGTACCTAAAACCAAGAATTGATCTCTTGTAGGTGTTTGCTTCCGATGGGGGATGAAGGTTGCTCGATAGTGGAGCCACAAATGATATGACCGGAAGCATGGACTTGGTGGTGGACATGCACAAAATTCCATCTATGCCCACCAATGTCGAGTGGGGTGATGGATCGTCTTCTAAGGTATTGGGACTTGGCAAGGTTGTCATTTCTCATGATCTCATGATCAAGAAGGTCGTGCTTGTTGAGTCCCTTGCATACAATTTACTTTCCATTCGTCAACTTGCACTCATTGGTTTTGCCACTTTCTTTGATATTGATACCGTGGCCCTCTTGTGGAGGAAGACTCTTAAAGTAGCCTTTGTTGGGCATGTCGAGAACGGTCTCTATGTGATTAACTTTTCGGAGCGACCCACTAAGACCGCGACATGCCTAATGGCTAAAGGTGACGTGGGATGGCTTTGGCATCGTTGTTTAGCCCATGTCAATATGAGATCTTTGCAAAGTCTTCTCAAGGGGGACCATGTTCGTGGACTAACAAATGTTAGTTTTGCCAAAGATCGTGCTTGCAGTTCTTGTATCAAAGGAAAGCTACACCAGAAGGCTCACCCTCCCATGACTATTATTTACTCAAAGAGGCCTTTGGAGCTCCTTCACTTGGATCTCTTTGGGCCTCCATCCTTTGATAGTCTTGGGGTAGAAAGTATTGCTTGGTGATTGTGGATGATTATTCAAGGTACACTTGGGTATACTTCTTCAAGAGGAAGAGTGAGACCCAACAAACCGTCATTGACTTTGCGAATGAAGCTCAATGCCAACACAATGCAATGATCTTGACGATAAGAAGTGACAACGGCACCGAGTTCAAGAACTACACCTTGGATGAGTTTCTTAGTGATGAGGGGATCAAGCATCAATATTCCGCACCCTACACCCCTCAACAAAATGATGTAGTGGTGAGGAAGAACCGGACGTTGATGGATGCGGCAAGGACCATGATGACGGAGTTCAAGTCTCCATACAACTTTTGAGCCGAAGCCATCAACACCGCGTGCCATGCATCCAATCGGCTCTATCTCCGCAAAGGCTTGAAAAAGACTCCATATGATATACTCATCGGTAACAAGCCCAACCTCAAGTACTTCAAGGTGTTCGGGTGTAAGTGTTTCATTCCCAAGAAAGGTGTTCATTTGTCTAAATTCGAGGCTAGAGCTTATGAGGGCATATTTGTTGGTTGTGCTACAAACTCTCATGCTTACCGTGTCCTCAATAAGTCCACGAGACTTATTGAGGAGACATGTAACGTGGAGTTTGATGAGAATAACGGCTCCCAAGTGGAGCAAAGTGGTACTTGTGATGTAGGTGATGAAATTCCTCCCCAAGCCATAAGAAGAATGGGTATTGGTCATATCCTACCCATTGAGGAACTCCTTGTGGCTGAAGGAGAAGGACAATGTTCCACTCAGGTGGAACCATCACCAACCCAAGACCCACACGCTTCCGAAGAACATAGTGAAGGCCCTCAACCAAACAAACAAGATCAAGGGAAAGATCAACCACAAGATGATGGTGAACCACCAAGTGATGCCCAAGGTCAAGTTCTCACCACCGAGCAAGTTTAAGATCAAGAACAAGCTCAAGACGATGCCCAAGATGATCAAGTTACCGCTCCTCAACTCACTCCTGAGGAGGAATTGGACCGTCGTGCCGCCAAGCTTGCATCCAAGCTCACTACCAAGGGTCATATCATGACTAATGTGCTTGGAAGCTTAATAAAGGGGGTAAGCGCTCGTAGACAATTGGCAAACTATTGTGAACATCACGCATTTGTTTCTTGTGTTGAACCCCAAAAGATGTATGAGGCACTCGAGGATCCGAACTGGCTTAATTCCATGCATGAAGAACTCAACAACTTTGAGCACAACAAGGTGTGGAGATTGGTTCCAAGGCCAACGGGGAACCATAATGTCATTGGAACCAAGTGGATATTCAAGAACAAGCAAGATGCTCATGGAATTATTGTTCGCAACAAGGCTCGGTTGGTAGCACAAGGCTACTCCCAAGTCAAGGGTATAGACTACGGTGAAACCTTTGCTCCCGTTGCTCGCCTTGAATCTATTCGTTTGTTGATTGCTTATGCATCTCATCATAACTTCAAGTTGCAACAAATGGATGTGAAGAGTGCTTTAATTAACGGTCCTATTAATGAGTTGGTGTATGTCAAGCAACCCCCGGGGTTCGAGGATCCCTATTTCCCCGATCATGTGTACCAACTCGATAAGGCACTATATGGCCTTAAACAAGCCCCACGTGCATGGTATGAGAACCTTACCGAGTTGCTGCAAGATCGTGGATTTGAGATTGGGAAAATCGACCCCACTCTTTTTACTAAGAAGGTCAAAGGGGAGTTGTTTGTATGCCAACTATATGTTGATGATATTATCTTTGGTTCCCCTAACAAAGCTTTCAATGAGGAATTTACCGCTCTCATGACCTCGGAGTTCAAGATGTCCATGATGGGAGAGTTGAAGTTCTTTCTCGGGTTTGAAATCAAGCAAAGAAGAGAAGGAACCTTCATCAACCAAGCCAAATATACTCAAGACATGCTCAAGAGATTCAAGTTAAGTGATGTCAAGCCGGCTTCCACTCCAATGCCCGTCAAATGCCAACTTGACATTGATCCCAATGGTAAAGCGGTGGATCAAAAGGTATATTGCTCCATGCTTGGCTCCTTGATTTTGTGCATCTAGACCGGATATCATGTTGAGTGTGGGAATTTGTGCACAGTTTCAAGCCGCACCTAAGGAAAGCCACTTTGTGGCGATCAAGCGAATCTTTCGATATTTGGCTTGTACCCCAAACTTTGGCTTATTGTACCAAAGAGGAGCTAACTTCAATCTTGTGGGCTTTTAGGACTCGGATTGGGCGGGAGACAAAGTGGATAGGAAGTCCACTTCTGGAGGGTGCCAATTCCTTGGTTGCTCTTTGGTGAGTTGTTCTTCCAAGAAGCAAAGTTGTGTGTCTCTCTCATCCACCAAAGTGGAGTACGTGGCGGCCGGTATTTTTTGTGCACAACTTCTATGGATGAGGCAAACTTTAAAGGATTATGTTGTCATTTGTGACAAAGTGCCTATTTGGTGTGACAATGAAAGTGCCATCAACATTTATCTCAACCCGGTACAACACTTAAAGACGAAGCATATTGAGATTCGGTATCATTTCATCCGGGATCACATTAGGCGAGGGGAGATCGAGCTCAACTATGTCAACACCCATGATAACCTTGCAGATATCTTCATGAAGCCCTTGGATGAAGCAAGATTTCGCGAGTTAAGGCATGAGCTAAATATCATTGATTCGAGCAATGTGGCTTGAACCCTTGCACATCCCACCATACTCTTCGTGATGTCTTGTTTAGGTGTAGGCATGGATACAGGGGGAGTGTTGTTCTCTCAATGAACTCTCCCTCCCCTCATTATGCATAAATTGATCAAGCCTTTCACATTAGCCATTTTTGATGGTACTTGTGCTTCAAAGATGAGTTTTGGTCATGGGCCCAAGATTAAAATCTTCGCGGCACCATACCGCTTGACTCAAACATAGGTGGCCTCGGCCACCGCCCTCTCTTGGAGACGTGTGTGCTTCTTTTCCTCTCGCTGGTGTTTTTTAATGCCTTTGTGTTTGCTCTCTCTTCTTGTCGGTTTTTCTTCTTGAGCTAAGCCCTTTTTAGTGTCTGATTTTTGAGTCTTGGCTGGGCGGTACAACCGCTGGGGGTGCGCGGTACTACCGCTTGTGAATAACAAGCAGTACTACCGCCTGCCCGAGCGGTACTACCGCTGCGAGACGGGACTAGGGGGTTATGTCGGGGCAGGGGGGTTTCTTCTCCCCCACACCCATTCGCACAACCCACTCGCTCCCCTCATCTCTCCAGCACCGACTCGCCGCTGGAGGGCTCTGGTGGGCTGCCGTCTCCGGGTCATCCCTCTCCATTTCCTTCGGTGGAATCGATCCACACCCCGTCCTCTTGCCATGGATGTCGGTATTGGCCCCGTTCCCATTCTCTTTGTGCCTAGATTTCAGATCTAGTGTTTAGGGGCAATAGTTGATGCATCTCTCGATTTTTGCCTAAATCAAGGCTTGAGTAGGTTGGAGAAGGCGTCTAAACTGTTTGGATTGATGTTTGGTAGGATTATTTTTGATTTGGCATCCTGGTAGTGCTGGATTTGGCCACGGCAGTAGGGAATGATACGTCTCCATCGTATCTATAATTTTTTATTGTTCCATGCCAATATTCTACAATTTCCATATACTTTTTGTCAACTTTTTATACTATTTTTGGGACTAACATATTGATCCAGTGCCCAGTGCCAGTTCCTGCCTGTTGCATGTTTTTGGTTTCGCGGAATATCCATATCAAATGGAGTCCAAACGGGATAAAACGGATGGAGAATTATTTTGGAATATTTGTGATTTTTGGGAAGAAAATCAACATGAGACGGTTCCCGAGGTGGCCACGAGTGTGGGGCCCACAGCCACTACATGCAGGCGCGCCCCCACCCTCGTGGGCCACCCGTAAGGCGGTTGATGCTCTACTTTGGCCGCAAGAAAGCTAATTTTTGGAAAAATATCTGGGCGAAGGTTTCAACCCAATCGGAGTTACGGATCTCTAGATATAAAAGAAATGGTGAAAGGGCAGCAGAACAGAATGCAGAAACAGAGAGAGACAGAGAGACAGATCCAATCTCGGAGGGGCTCTCGCCCCTCCCATGCCATGGAGGCCAAGGAATAGAGGGGAAACCCTTCTCCCATCTAGGGAGGAGGTCAAGGAAGAAGAAGAAGGAGGGGGCTCTCTCTCCCTCGCTTCCGGTGGCACCGGAGTGCCACCGGGGGCCATCATCATCACCGCCATCATCACCAACTCTTCCCCCCTCTATGCAGCGGTGTAACCTCTCTCTTACCCGTTGTAATCTCTACTTAAACATGGTGATCAATGCTATATATTATTTCCCAATGATGTATGGCTATCCTATGATGTTTGAGTAGATCTGTTTTGTCCTATGGGCTATTTGATGATCAAGATTGGTTTGAGTTGCATGTCTTGTTATTGGTGCTGTCCTATGATGCTCTCCGTGTCGCGCAAGCGTGAGGGATCCCCGCTGTAGGGTGTTGCAATACGTTCATGATTCGCTTATATTGCGTTGTGTGAGTGACTGCAACACAAATCCGAGTAAGGAGGTTGTTGCGTATGGGATAAAGAGGACTTGATACTTTAATGCTATGGTTGGGTTTTACCTTAATGATCTTCAGTAGTTGCGGATGCTTGCTAGAGTTCCAATCATAAGTGCATATGATCCAAGTAGATAAAGTATGTTAGCTTATGCCTCTCCCTCATATAAAATTGCAATAATGATTATCGGTCTAGTTATCGATTGCCTAGGGACAAATAACTTTCTCGTAACAAAAACCTCTTCACTAAAACTAACTTAGTTGTGTCTTTATCTAAACAGCCCCTACTTTTTATTTACATAATCTTTATTATCTTGCAAACCTATCCAACAACACCTACAAAGTACTTCTAGTTCCATACTTGTCCTAGGTAAAGTGAACATCAAGCGTGCGTAGAGTTGTACCAGTGGTCGATAGAACTTGAGGGAATATTTGTTCTGCCTTTAGCTCCTCGTTGGGTTCGACACTCTTACTTATCGAAAACTGTTGCGATCCCCTATACTTGTGGGTTATCAAGACCTTTTTCTGGCGCCGTTGCCGGGGAGCAATAGCGTGGGGTGAATATTCTCGTGTGTGCTTGTTTGCTTTATCACTAAGTAATTTTTATTTGTTGTTCTTAGTTGTTTTCTGTCTTTAGTTATGGGTAGGAAACGCAAAATACCAAAAAAATTAGTTGTACCTACTAAACCAATGGTTGAAGAACCACTCAAAATCTATCACACTACTGAAGCTTATTACTTGGATCATCTTCTATCCCTATGTGCTCGTGCTGAAACCCCAACTAGCTTAGTTGAGGGCAAATCTTTAGATGAGCATGCTTGTTATGTGCGACACCGAATATTTGAAAATGGGAAAATTTTACTGGGTCAAATTCATCGTTTGCAATGCTATGCTTGGAATTTATGCGAAATATATGATATTACTTGTTGTTCTGAAAACCCTAAGAAACACCTTCCCTATCAATGTGAGTTTAGTGATAGTGGAATTGTATCTTTGTATGCTAAGGGTGTTTATAGTTACTATGATGTTCAACAAATTGAAGAATTTGTTGCTTTTAAGGGTGCTTATGAAATTGCTTCTTTGATTGAAACGTATGATGCTACTCTTTACAAATCTGAAAATTCTGACATACTTAAATATTGCTATGATAATGATGCTTCTAATGCCTATGTTGAACTATATATTGAGGACTAGCCCGCTGTCCAAGAAGAGACTAATATTTTGCAGGAGTCTATGGAGGAAGAAATTGATGAAACTGTGAGCTCATTGGATGAAAAAGATGAGGAGGAGAGCAAAGAACAAAAGGAGGAAGAGCGGATTAGCTACCCGTGCCCACCTTCTAATGAGAGTAACTCTTACACTCATACATTGTTTAATTCCCCTTCGTGCTTACCGAAGGATGATTGCTATGATGATTGTTATGATCCCGTTGATTCTCTTGAAATATCCCCTTTTGATGATGCTTGCTATGCTTGTGGCCAAGATGCCAATATGAATTATGCTTATGGAGATGAACTTGCTATAGTTCCTTATGTTAAACATGAAATTGTTGCTATTGCACCCACACACGATAGTCCTATTATCTTTTTGAATTCTCCCGACTACACTATATCGGAGAAGTTTGCACTTATTAAGGATTATATTGATGGGTTGCCTTTTACCATTGCACATGATGATTTTGATGAATATAATATGCATGTGCTTGCTGCTCCTACTTGCAATTATTATGAGAGAGGAACTATATCTCCACCTCCCTATGTTTCCAATATGATAAAATTGCAAGAAACTGCTTATGTTATGCATTGGCCTTTACTATGTGTGCATGAATTGTTCTGTTATGACATGCCAATGCATAGGAAGAGAGTAGACTTCGTTGTTACATGATATATGTTACTTAGTGCTCACTACTAAATTACAAATCATTGTTAATTAAAATTGGCTTTGATATACCTTGGGATCCAGGTGGATTCACTACTTGAGCACTATATGCCTAGCTTAATGGCTTTAAAGAAAGCGCTGCCAGGGAGACAACCCGGAAGTTTTAGAGAGTCATTTACTTCTGTTGAGTGCTTTCATATAGTTTAAAAACAACAAAATAAATAGGGGAACCCAAAACTTTTTCAAAAAGGAAAGTGAAAGTGAGAAAGACAAGCATTGTTGAAGTGGGAGAGCTCCTTGAACTTTGTTCATGCTCACGGCAACTTTGTGAATCTTGATTACAGAAACTTTTCAACAAAAATAATTATCCCCTTGTAAAATTCCATTGTATCATAAAAATAATGTGCCAAGGTTTGCCTTTAGGATGTTTACATTTGCTTGATGGTCTGTACAGTGCAGGACAGAAACTGTGGCTGTAGTGCGCGATTTTAGATTTTTAGCTGGAACGTCAAATGGTTCTGATTCTTTCTGAACTGTCTTTCTATACAAATTTTTTATTTTTCCTAATTTTGGCAGAATTTTTCAAGTATCAGAAGTATGGTGAATGTTCCGATTATTACAGGCTGTTCTGTTTTAGACAGATTCTGTTTTTGATGCATAGTTTGCTTGTTTTGATGAAACTATCGATTCATATCAGTGGATTAAGCCATGAAAAAGTTATATTAAAGTAGACACAATGGAAAAAAAATGAATTGGTTTGCAACAGTACTTAGAGTAGTGATTTGCTTTATTATACTAACGGATCTTACCGAGTTTTCTGTTGAAGTTTTGTGTGGATGAAGTGTTCGATGATCGAGAAGGTCTCGATGTGAGAAGAAGGAAGGGAGGCAAGAGCTCAAGCTTGGGGATGCCCGAGGCACCCCAAGTAAATATTCAAGGAGACTCAAGCGTCTAAGCTTGGGGATGCCCCGGAAGGCATCCCCTCTTTCTTCAACAAGTATCGGTATGTTTTCGGATTCATTTCGTTCATGCGATATGTGCAATCTTGGAGCGTCTTTTGCATTTAGTTTTAATTTTTATTTTATGCACCATTCTAGTATGAGATAGTCCTTGGTTGATTTATAGAATTCTCTATGCACTTCACTTATATCTGTTGAGTATGGCTTTATAGAATGCTTCATGTGCTTCGCTTATATCATTTGAAGTTTGGATTGCCTGTTTCTCTTTACATAGAAAAGCGCCATTTGTAGAATGCTCTTTTGCTTCACTTATATTTGTTAGAGCGTGGGCATATCTTTTGTAGAAATAATTAAACTCTCTTGCTTCACTTATATCTATTTAGAGAGATGACAGGAACTGGTCATTCACATGGTTAGTCATAAAATCCTACATAAAACTTGTAGATCATTGAATATGATATGTTTGATTCCTTGCAATAGTTTTGCGATAATATTAGAGTCATGCTAGTGGGTAGTTGTGGATTAGTAGAAATACTTGTGTTGAGGTTTGTGATTCCCGTAGCATGCATGTATGGTGAACCGTTATGTAACGAAGTCGGAGCATGAGGTATTTATTGATTGTCTTTCTTATGAGTGGCGGTCGGGGATGAGCGATAGTCTTTTCCTACCAATCTATCCCCCTAGGGGCATGCGTAGTAGTACTTTGCTTCGAGGGCTAATAAACTTTTGCAATAAGTATGTGAGTTCTTTATGACTAATGTTGAGTCCATCGATTATACGCACTCTCACCCTTCCATCATTGCTAGCCTCTTCGGTACCGTGCATTGCCCTTTCTCACCTCGAGAGTTGGTGCAAACTTCGCCGGTGCATCCAAACCCCGTGATATGATACGCTCTGTCACACATAAGCCTCCTTATATCTTCCTCAAAACAGCCACCATACCTACCTATTTTGGCATTTCCATAGCCATTCCGAGATATATTGCCATGCAACTTCCATCATCATCATATACATGACTTGAGCATTCATTGTCATATTGCTTTGCATGATCGTAAGATAGCTAGCATGATGTTCTCATGGCTTGCCCGTTTTTTGATGTCATTGCTACGCTAGATCATTGCACATCCCGGTACACCGCCGGAGGCATTCATATAGAGTCATATCTTTGTTCTAGTATCGAGTTGTAATATTGAGTTGTAAGTAAATAAAAGTGTGATGATCATCATTATTAGAGCATTGCCCCCAAAAAAGGAGGCCAAAGAAGCCTAAATAAAAAAGGGGGGGCAAAGAAGCCCGCCAAAAAAGAAAAAAGAAAAAAAAAGAAAAGAAAAGGGGGCAATGTTACTATGCTTTTACCACACTTGTGCTTCAAAGTAGCACCATGTTCTTCATATAGAGAGTCTCTTGAGTTATCACTTTCATATACTAGTGGGAATTTTTCATTATAGAACTTGGCTTGTATATTCCAACGATGGGCTTCCTCAAATGCCCTAGGTCTTCATGAGCAAGCAAGTTGGATGCACACCCACTTAGTTTCAGTTTGAGCTTTCATTTACTTATAGCTCTAGTGCATCCGTTGCATGGCAATCCCTACTCCTCACATTGACATCAATTGATGGGCATCTCCATAGCCCGTTGATTAGCCGCGTCGATGTGAGACTTTCTCCCTTTTTGTCTTCTCCACACAACCTCCACCATCATATTCTATTTCACCTATAGTGCTATGTCCATGGCTCACGCTCATGTATTGTGTGAGGGTTGAAAAAGCTGAAGCGCGTTAAAAAGTATGAACCAATTGCTCGGTTTGTCATCGGGGTTGTGCATGATTTGAATATTTTGTGTGGTGAAGATGGAGCATAGCCAGACTATATGATTTTGTAGGGATAACTTTCTTTGGCCATGTTATTTTGAAAAGACATGATTGCTTTATTAGTAGGCTTGAAGTATTATTGTTTTTATGTCAAATGATAGACTATTGCTTTGAATCACTCTCGTATCTTAATATTCATGCCATGATTAGACATATGATCAAGATTATGCTAGGTAGCATTCCACATCAAAAATTATCTTTTTTATCATTTACCTACTCGAGGACGAGCAGGAATTAAGCTTGGGGGTGCTGATACGTCTCCGTCGTATCTATAATTTTTGATTGTTCCATGCCAATATTCTACAATTTCCATATACTTTTTGGCAACTTTTTATACTATTTTTGGGACTAACATATTGATCCAGTGCCCAGTGCCAGTTCCTGTCTGTTGCATGTTTTTGGTTTCGCAAAATATCCATATCAAACAGAATCCAAACGGAATAAAAAACGGACGGAGAATTATTTTGGAATATTTGTGATTTTTGGGAAGAAAATCAACGCGAGACGGTGCCCGAGGTGGCCATGAGGGTGGGGCCCACAGCCACTACACGCAGGCGCGCCCCCACCCTCGTGGGCTACCCGTAAGGCGGTTGATGCTCTACTTTGGCCGCAAGAAATTTAATTTTTGGAAAAAGATCTGGGCAAAGGTTTCAAACCAATCGGAGTTACAGATCTCCGTATATAAAAGAAACGCTGAAAGGGCAGCAGAACAGAATGCAGAAACAGAGAAACAGATCCAATCTCGGAGGGGCTCTCGCCCCTCCCATGCCATGGAGGCCAAGGACCAGAGGGGAAACCCTTCTCCCATCTAGGGAGGAGGTCAAGGAAGAAGAAGAAGGAGGGGGGCTCTCTCTCCCTCGCTTCCGGTGGCACCGGAGTGCCACCGGGGGCCATCATCATCACCGCCATCATCACCAACTCTTCCCCCTCTATGCAGCGGTGTAACATCTCTCTTACCCGCTGTAATCTCTACTTAAACATGGTGCTCAACGCTATATATTATTTTCCAATGATGTATGGCTATCCTATGATGTTTGAGTAGATCTGTTTTGTCCTATGGGCTATTTGATGATCAAGATTGGTTTGAGTTGCATGTTTTGTTATTGGTGCTGTCCTATGGTGCTCTCTGTGTCGCGCAAGCGTGAGGGATCCCTGCTGTAGGGTGTTGCAATACGTTCATGTTTCACTTATAGTGGGTTGCGTGAGTGACGGAAACACAAACCCGAGTAAGGGGGTTGTTGCGTATGGGATAAAGAGAACTTGATACTTTAATGCTATGGTTGGGTTTTACCTTAATGATCTTTAGTAGTTGCGGATGCTTGCTAGAGTTCCAATCATAAGTGCATATGATCCAAGTAGAGAAAGTATGTTAGCTTATGCCTCTCCCTCATATAAAATTGCAATAATGATTACCGGTCTAGTTATCGATTGCCTAGGGACAAATAACTTTCTCGTAACAAAAACCTCTTTACTAAAACTAACTTAGCTGTGTCTTTATCTAAACAGCCCCTACTTTTTATTTACGTAATATTTATTATCTTGCAAACCTATCCAACAACACCTACAAAGTACTTCTAGTTTCATACTTGTTCTAGGTAAAGCGAACGTCAAGCGTGCGTAGAGTTGTATCGGTGGTCGATAGAACTTGAGAGAATATTTGTTCTGCCTTTAGCTACTCGTTGGGTTCGACACTCTTACTTATCGAAAACTGTTGCGATCCCCTATACTTGTGGGTTATCAAGGAACTGTCGTCCCCCCGCCTGGAGCGGTACTACCACTCCCCTGGAGCGGTAGTACCACTAGGGCGGTACTGCCGCTTACTGATCACGATACTACCGCCGGATGCCCACTTCCATCATTCTCTTACCAAATTTCAATCCTTGTTTGTTTTGTTTGGTGGATTATGCTCGTTCTTTCTTGTTGTTCCTTGTGTCTGTGTGTCTGGTTCCAGGTGATGACCCTTCTGAGCAACATGTACTTCGTGTCAACCCCGGGCGCTCAACTTCAAAGCGCTACCACACCTCTAAGACAACGGCTGCCTCATCAAGTGCTCCTCCTCCCCCTCGGCCAAAGAAGAAGATTGAGGTCAAGCCCAAGCCTAGGGCCAAGTCTGTTACTAAGATGTCTGCAAAGGAGTTCTAGGAAAAGTGCCGATGGAACCCATATACGGAAGATCAAGAACCCACTTTGGTCAACCGTCCTTTTTGGAACCGCTTTCAGTGGGCCATCTACTTTGATGTGATCAAAGCGAAGAAGAATCTCTTTGTTGATGTTCGGACCATCGACACTGACTATATGGAGAAGGATCCTACCTACTTTGGCGAAGCCCTTGAGATGTGTTCTCAGCTGAACATTCTCAGGATCATGTAGTTCAACAAGGACTTTGATGCTGATTTGGTGGATCAGTTTTATGCCACGGTCCATCTTGGAACAGATGAGGAAAGAACTCTGACATGGATGACAAATGGCAAGCTGCTTTCTGTTAAGTGGAAGGCCTTCATGGAGTTACTTGGAGTTGAAGATCATGGTCTTGAGAACCCAGTTGGCTTTCGCCCTCACCGCAATGCAACTTCCACTCACAAGCAATCTCTCTGGCCATACTGTACTTTGAAGATTAACCCCAAGACTCAGAAGGAGACCTATGAGCTGCCTACTTTTCTAGACATTCTCCATTGCATCTTCAGGGAGACCCTCTTTCCTCGCATTGGGAACTTGGGTATGGTTCACTCGTTTCTCGTGGACATGCTTCTTTTCTGCCAGCATGAGAAGGAAGAAAACACTGGAGAATCCTTGGATATCTCTCATGTCATGTGGTATGAACTAGTCTCTGCCATCTCTGAGCGCAAGTGCCCTATCTATGGACCGTTTATCATGTTGCTCATTGAGAAGGCCTGGGCTCGTGTTTATCAGAATGTGGTCCTGGAGACTGGGGAGTTAGTATCTAATGAGATCAAGCATCTGAGGAAGAAGGAGAACTGGGGCATCTCGGCTCCGAGGTCTGGGATTCCGTCTGGAGCTGCTAACATGGATACAAAGGATGATGCTGATGATGACGATGACTATGAGCCATCTAGAGAAGAGCCCTCATGGGCAAAGAAGCTCAAGAGCAAGATGAAGAAACTCTTTTGCATTTAGTCTCATGGTCAGTACATGACTCATGTGTCTGAGAAGAAGGCCAGGAGCCATCACAAGGAGCTCATGCATTAGTTGGGTGCAACCGTTGCTAGCGGATCCGAGGGCAAGATCATCGATGAGGAGTGGGTTCAGCAGCACTGCCCGTGGACCGATTCAGACACCAAGCAGTTTCCTACTGATGGTGGCAGTGCAAACGATCCCGCTGGGATGTCTTGATGGAGATCCTCAGTCTACTATCACATGGAGCCGTAGCAGCGCTCTTTGCCTTTTTGGTGTCTCGATGCCAAAGGGGCAGAGAGCTTAGGGATTTGTCGTTGTCGAGTTGCGAGTGTGTGTTTGTGTGGCTTGTTTGCCTTGCCTGTCTTTCTCGCAAACTCTTTTCTCGTCTTTTGTGTTTGGTTGGTTTGTGCTTGTGAGACCTGGTACCATATCATATGGTGTGATACATATGCTACCTTATCCTTTTATTATCTAGTTTGTCGAGTACCTTGGTAGTGTGAGTTGCATGCTTATCTTGTTATATACCTTGCTCACTCCTACTCTATTGCATCCGAGCCATATATGTTCCATTACTTGTTGCTAATGCTGTCAGACTATAAAATATAGGGGGAGTGTTGATCCTAATGTGTGTGCCTTGCATTCCAAAGGCACCTCTAATTAGGTGCACACATTCAGGGGGAGCTCCGTCTATATTTTGTAGTTTTGGGATTCACTTACTTTCTTGTCTTACCTTTGTGCAAATCCCGTGTTGTCATCAATCCACCAAAAAGGGGGAGATTGTTAAGGCATGTCTCTCTCTCTAAGTAGTTTTGGTGATTGATGACAACGCCTTTGCGGACTAATCGTGTGCGTTGAGTATTTCAGAGATTCATCCTTTGGCATGAGACGATTCCTTCCCCTCGGAGTTTTAAATGAAGACGGTGTAGCTCTTTCATTTTAGTTTTGGTGGACTTGTTTCATAGGAGTCACCGTACTATCAAGAGGGGTCCGCATTGGAAAGTCTAGGGTGGAATCAACATGTATGCATCCCCTTTGCACCCACTGAGCCTTCCCGCTTCGATGGAGGATCCCTTGTTGCTTCTTGTGTGAAATTTGGTCCCAGCGGTAGTACTGCAGGCCCCAGCGGTAGTACCACAGGCCCCAGCGGTAGTACCACTCAAGAGCCACAAGCGGCAGTACCGCTCCACAGCGGTAGTACCGCCTGGGGCTCTCAGCCGTAGTACCGTTGTTGTTCTGAGCTCCTACCGCCTCGACTCGAGGGTGTCGCCTCTCGTGTCGGGTTTTGCGGCACTGCCAGCGGCAGTAGTGGTGGTAGTACCGCCCCTACCACCGCTGCTAGTACCGCCCTGGGTCCAGATTTTACTCTACCTCTGGTCTCCCTCTGCCTACACGGTAGTACCGCGTAGGGGAGCGGTAGTGTCGCGGCCCACGGCAGTAGTACCGCTACCCCCAGCGGTAGTACTGCTCTGTGCGGGGCTGAATGGGGGGTAATGGTTGGATTTGTTCCCCCCTATAAAAGGAGGTCTTCTTCTCCAAGTTGACTCGCCTCTTTTCCCCCAAGCTCCATTGTTGCTCCAAAGCTCATTTTCGCCCGATCTCTCTCCCTAGCCAATCAAACTTGTTGATTCTTTGGGGATTTGTTGAGAAGGCCCGGATCTACACTTCACCAAGAGAAATTTGATTCCCCTCACTAATCCCTTGCGGATCTTGTTACTCTTGGGTGTTTGAGCACCCTAGACGGTTGAGGTCACCTCGGAGCCATATTCCATTGTGGTGAAGCTCTGTGGTATCGTTGGGAGCCTCCAATTAAGTTGTGGAGATAGCCCCAACCTTGTTTGTAAAGGTTCAGTCGCCGCCTTCAAAGGCACCAATAGTGGAATCACGGCATCTCGCATTGTGTGAGGGCGTGAGGAGAATACGGTGGCCCTAGTGGCTTCTTGGGAAGCATTGTGCCTCCACACCACTCCAACGGAGACGTACTTCCCCTCAAAGGGAAGGAACTTCGGTAACACATCCTCGTCTCCACCGGCTCTGCTATTGGTTATCTCTCACCTTTACTTGTGCAAGCTCTTATTGTGTTGTATTCCTTCCTTGCTTGTGTGCTTGTTGTTGTTGCATCATATAGGTTGCTCACCTAGTTATATATCTAGAGAAACTACTTTGATGCAAAGATTAAATTGGTAAAGAAAAGCTAAAAATTGTTAGTTGCCTATTCACCCCCCCTCTAGTCAACTATATCGATCCTTTCAATGTGGCAATTGCTAACATGATTCGGACAGACTTAAGCATCGCTACAAGTGAGAAAATCTTATCGTAGTTAACACCTTGAACTTGTCAAAAACCTTTTGCGACAATTCGAGCTTTGTAGATACTAACACTACTATCAGCGTCCGTCTTCCTCTTGAAGATCCATTTATTCTCAATGGCTCGCCGATCATTGGGCAAGTCAATCAAAGTCCATACTTTGTTCTCATACATGGATCCCATCTCAGATTTCATGGCCTCAACCAATTTCGCGGAATCTTGGCTCATCATCGCTTCCTCATAGTTCGTAGCTTCGTCATGGTCAAGTAACATGACCTCCAAAATAGGATTACCGTATCACTTTGGTGCGGATCTTACTCTGCTTGACCTACAAGGTTCGGTAGTAACTTGATCAGAAGTTTCATGATCATGATCATTAGCTTCCTCACTAATTGGTGTAGGAATCACTGGAGCTGATTTCTGTGATGAACTACTTGTTAGGGAACGTAGTAATTTCAAAATTTACTTACGCACACGCAAGATCATGGTGATGCATAGCAACGAGAGGGGAGAGTGTTTTCTATGTACCCTCGTAGACCGGAAGCGGAAGCATTAGCACAACGCGGTTGATGTAGTCGTACGTCTTCACGATCCGACCGATCCAAGTACCGAACGCACGGCACCTCCGAGTTCAGCACACGTTCAGCTCGATGACGTCCCTCGAACTCCGATCCAGCCGAGTGTTGAGGGAGAGTTTCGTCAGCACGACGGCGTGGTGACGATGATGATGTTCTACCGACGCAGGGCTTCGCCTAAGCACCGCTACGATATGACCGAGGAGGATTATGGTGGAGGGGGGCACCGCACATGGCTAAGAGACGATCAACTTGATCAACTTGTGTGTCTAGAGGTGCCCCCCTGCCCCTGTATATAAAGGAGCAAGGGGGAGGCGGCCGGCCTAGGAGGAGGGCGCGCCAAGGGGGGAGTCCTACTCCTACCAGGAGTAGGACTCCTCCTTTCCTTGTTGGAGTAGGAGAGAAGGAAAGAGGAGGAGAGGGAGAAGGAAAAGGGGGCTGCACCCCTTGTCCAATTCGGACCAGAGGGGGGGCGCAGGCCTCCTTCCTTTTGGCCTCTCTCCTCTATTCCCGTATGGCCCAATAAGGCCCATATACTCCCCGGCGAATTCCCGTAACTCTCCTGTACTCCGAAAAATACCCGAATCACTCGGAACCTTTCCGAAGTCCGAATATAGTCGTCCAATATATCGATCTTTACATCTCGACCATTTCGAGACTCCTCGTCATGTCCCCGATCTCATCCGGGACTCCGAACTCCTTCGGTACATCAAAACACAGAAACTCATAATATAACTGTCATCGAACTTTAAGCGTGCGGCCTACGGGTTCGAGAACTATGTAGACATGACCGAGACACGTCTCCGGTCAATAACCAATAGCAGAACCTGGATGCTCATATTGGCTCCGACATATTCTACAAAGATCTTTATCGGTCAAACCACATAACAACATACGTTGTTCCCTTTGTCATCGGTATGTTACTTGCCCGAGATTCGATCGTCGGTATCTCAATACCTAGTTCAATCTCGTTACCGGCAGGTCTCTTTACTCATTCTGTAACACATCATCCTTCAACTAACTCATTAGTTGCAACGCTTGCAAGGCTTATAGTGATGTGCATTACCGAGTGGGCCCAAAGATACATCTCCGACAATCGGAGTGAAAAATCCTAATCTCGAAATACGCCAACCCAACAAGTACCTTTGGAGACACCTGTAGAGCACCTTTATAATCACCCAGTTACGTTGTGACGTTTGGTAGCACACAAAGTGTTCCTCCGGTAAACGGGAGTTGCATAATCTCATAGTCATAGGAACATGTATAAGTCATGAAGAAAGCAATAGCAACAAACTAAACGATCAAGTGCTAAGCTAACAGGATGGGTCAAGTCAATCACATCATTCTCCTAATGATGTGATCGCGTTAATCAAATGACAACTCATGTCTATGGTTAGGAAACATAACCATCTTTGATCAACGAGCTAGTCAAGTAGAGGCATACTAGTGACACTCTATTTGTCTATGTATTCACACATGTATTATGTTTCCGGTTAATACAGTTCTAGCATGAATAATAAACATTCATGATGATATAAGGAAATAAATAATAACTTTATTATTGCCTCTAGGGCATATTTCCTTCAGTCTCCCACTTGCACTAGAGTCAATAATCTAGTTCACATTGCCATGTGATTTAATACCAATAGTTCACATCATCATGTGATTAACACCCATAGTTCACATCGACATGTGACCAACACCCAAAGGGTTTACTAGAGTAAATAATCTAGTTCACATCTCTATGTGATTAACAACCAAAGGGTACTAAGGTGTGATCATGTTTTGCTTGTGAGAGAAGTTTAGTCAACGGGTCTGCCACATTCAGATCCGTAAGTATTTTGCAAATTTCTATGTCAACAATGCTCTGGACGGAGCTACTCTAGCTAATTGCTCCCACTTTCAATATGTATCTAGATTGAGATTTAGAGTCATCTGGATCAGTGTCAAAATTTGCATCGACATAACCTGTTACGACGAACCTTTTTGTCACCTCCATAATCGAGAAACATATCCTTATTCCACTAAGGATAATTTTGACCGTTGTCTAGTGATCTACTCCTAGATCACTATTGTACTCCCTTGCCAAAAACAGTGTAGGGTATACAATAGATCTGGTACACAGCATGGCATACTTTATAGAACCTATGGCTGAGGCATAGGGAATGAGTTTCATTCTCTTTCTATCTTCTGTCGTGGTCGGGCTTTGAGACTTACTCAGTTTCACACCTTGTAACACAGGCAAGAACTCTTTCTTTGACTGTTCCATTTTAAACTACTTAAAAATCTTGTCAAGGTATGTACTCACTGAAAAACTTATCAAGCGTCTTGATCTATCTCTATAGATCTTGATGCTCAATATGTAAGCAGCTTCACTGAGGTCTTTCTTTGAAAAACTCCTTTCAAACACTCTTTTATGCTTTGCAGAATAATTCTACATTATCTCCGATCAACAATATGTCATTCACATATACTTATCAGAAATGATGTAGTTCTCCCACTCACTTTCTTGTAAATACAGGCTTCACCGCAAGTCTGTATAAAACTATATGCTTTGATCAACTTATCAAAGCGTATATTCCAACTCCGAGATGCTTGCAACAGTCCATAGATGGATCGCTGGAGCTTGCATATTTTGTTAGCACCTTTAGGATTGTCAAACCTTCTGGTTGCATCATATACAACTCTTCTTTAATAAATCCATTAAGGAATGCAGTTTTGTTTATCCATTTGCCAGATTTCATAAAATGTGGCAATTGCTAACATGATTTAGACAGACTTAAGCATAGATACGAGTGAGAAACTCTCATCGTAGTCAACACCTTGAACTTGTCGAAAACCTTTTGCGACAATTCTAGCTTTGTAGATAGTAACACTACTATCAAAGTCCGTCTTCCTCTTGAAGATCCATTTAATCTCAATGGCTCGCCGATCTTTGGGCAAGTTAATCAAAGTCCATACTTTGTTCTCATACATGGATCTCATCTCAGATTTCATGGCCTCAAGCCATTTCGTGGAATCTGGGCTCATCATCGCTTTCTCATAGTTCGTAGGCTTGTCATGGTCAAGTAACATGACCTCCAGAACAGGATTACCGTACCACTCTGGTGAGAACCCCACTCTGGTTTACCTACGAGGTTCGGTAGTAACTTGATCTGAAGTTACATGATCATCATCAGTAGCTTCCTCACTAATTGGTGTAGTAGTCACAGGAACAGATTTCTGTGATGAACTACTTTCCAATAAGGGAGCAGGTACAGTTACCTCATCAAGTTCTACTTTCCTCCCACTCACTTCTTTCAAGAGAAACTCCTTCTCTAGAAAGGATCCATTCAAAGCAACGAATATCTTGCCTTCGAGTCTGTGACAGAAGGTGTACCCAACATTTTCTTTTGGGTATCCTATGAAGACGTACTACTCCGATTTGGGTTTGAGCTTATCAGGTTGAATTTTTTTTCACATAAGCATTGCAACCTCAAACTTCAAGAAACGACAGCTTAGGTTTCTTGCCAAACCATAGTTCATACGGTGTCGTCTCAACGGATTTAGATGGTGCCTTATTTAATGTGAATGCAGCTGTCTCTAATGCATAACCCCAAAACAATAGTGGTAGATCGGTAAGAGACATCATAGATCGCACCATATCTAATAAAGTACGGTTATGACATTCAGACACACCATTACACTGTGGTGTTCCAGGTGGCGTGAGTAGTTAAACTATTTCACATTGTTTTTAACTGAAGGCCAAACTCGTAACTCAAATATTTTACTTCCGAGATCATATCGTAGAAACTTTTATTTTTGTTACGATGATTCTCCACTTCACTCTGAAATTTTTTGAACTTTTCAAATGTTTCAGACTTGTGTTTCATCAAGTAGATATACTCATATCTGCTGAAATCATCTGTGAAGATCAGAAAATAATGATACCTGCCGCGACCTCAATATTCATCGGACCACATACATTAGTATGTATGATTTCCAACAAATCTGTTGCTCGCTCCATTGTTCCGGAGAACGGAGTCTTAGTCATCTTGCCCACGAGGCATGGTTCGCAAGCATCAACTGATTCATAATCAAGTGATTCCAAAAACCCATCAACATGGATTTTCTTCATGCACTTTACACCAATATGACCTAAACGGCAGTGCCACAAATAAGTTGCACTATCATTATTAACTTTGCATCTTTTGGTTTCAATATTATGAATATGTGTATCACTACGATCGAGATCCAACGAACCATTTTCATTGGGTGTGTAACCATATAAGGTTTTATTCATGTAAACGGAACAGCAATTTATTCTCTTACTTAAATGAATAACCGTATTGCAATAAACATGATCAAATCATATTTATGCTCAACGCAAACACCAAATAACACTTATTTAGGTTCAACACTAATCCCAAAAGTATAGGGAGTGTGCGATGATGATCATATCAATCTTGGAACCACTTCCAACACACATCGTCACTTCACCCTTAACTAGTCTCTGTTCATTCTGCAACTCCCATTTCGAGTTACTACTCTTAGCAACTGAACCAGTATCAAATACCGAGGGGTTTCTATGAACACTAGTAAAATACGCCTCAATAATCTGTATATCAAATATACCTTTGTTCACTTTGCCATCCTTCTTATCAGCCAAATACTTGGGGCAGTTCCGCTTCCACTGACTAGTCCCTTTGAAGTAGAAGCACTTAGTCTCAGGCTTAGGACCAGACTTGGGCTTCTTCACTTGAGCAGCAACTTGCTTGCCGTTCTTCTTGAAGTTCCCTTTCTTTCCCTTTGCCCTTTTCTTGAAACTAGTGGTCTTGTTAATCATCAACACTTGATGCACTTTCTTGATTTCTACCTTCATCGATTTCATCCTCATGAAAAGCTCGGGAATCATTTTCATCATCCCTTGCATACTACAGTTCATCACGAAGTTCTACTAACTTGGTGGTGGTGACTAGATAATTCTGTCAATCACTATTTTATCTGGAAGATTAACTCCCACTTGATTCAAGCGATTGTAGTACCCAGACAATCTGAACACATGCTCACTGCTTGAGTTATTCTCCTCTATCTTTTAGCTATAGAACTTGTTGGAGACTTCATATCTCTCAACTCGGGTATTTGCTTGAAATATTAACTTCAACTCCTGGAACATCCATATGATCCATGACGTTCAAAACATCTTTGAAGTCCCGATTCTAAGTTGTCAAGCATGGTGCACTAAACTATCAAGTAGTCATCATATTGAGCTAGCCAAACATTCATGACGTCTGCATCTGCTCCTGCAATAGGTCTGTCACCTAGCGGTGCATCAAGGACATAATTCTTCTGTGCTGCAATGAGGATAATTCTCAGATCACGGGTCCAATCCGTATCATTGCTACTAACATCTTTCAACTTAGTTTTTTCTAGGAACATATCAAAAATAAAACATGGGAGCTAAACGCGAGCTATTGATCTACAACATAGATATGCTAATACTACCAGGACTAAGTTCATGATAAATTTAAGTTCAATTAATCATATTACTTAAGAACTCCCACTTAGAAAGACATCCCTCTAATCTTCTAAGTGATCACGTGATCCAAATCAACTAAACCATAACCGATCATCACGTGAAATGGAGTAGGTTTCAATGGTGAACATCAATATGTTGATCATATCTACTATATGATTCACGCTCGACCTTTCGGTCTCAGTGTTCCGAGGCCATATCTGCATATGCTAGGCTCGTCAAGTTTAACCTGAGTATTCTGCGTGTGCAAAACTGGCTTGCACCCGTTGTAGATGGACGTAGACCTTATCACACCCGATCATCACGTGGTGTCTGGGCACGACGAACTTTGGCAACGGTGCATACTCAGGGAGAACACTTTTATCTTGAAATTTAGTGATAGATCATCTTATAATGCTACCGTCAATCAAAGCAAGATAAGATGCATAAAAGCTAAACATCACATGCAACCAATATAAGTGATATGATATGGCCATCATCATCTTGTGCTTCTGATCTCCATCTCCGAAGCACCATCATGATCACCATCGTCACCGGCGTGACACCTTGATCACCATCGTAGCATCGTTGTCATCTCACCAATCTTATGCTTCCATGACTATCGCTACCGCTTAGTGATAAAGTAAAGCATTACAATGCAATTGCATTGCATACAATAAAGCGACAACCATATGGCTCCTGCCAGTTGCCGATAACTCGGTTACAAAACATGATCATCTCATACAATAAAATTTGGCATCATGTCTTGACCATATCACATCACAACATGCCCTGCAAAAACAAGTTAGACGTCCTCTACTTTGTTGTTGCAAGTTTTATGTGGCTGCTACGGGCTTAGCAAGAACCGTTCTTACCTACGCATCAAAACCACAATGATAGTTTGTCAAGTTGGTGTTGTTTTAACCTTCGCAAGGACCGGGCGTAGCCACACTCGGTTCAACTAAAGTTGGAGAAACTGACACCCGCCAGCCACCTGTGTGCAAAGCACGTCGGTAGAACCAGTCTCGCATAAGCGTACGCGTAATGTCGGTCCGGGCCGCTTCATCCAACAATACCGCCGAACCAAAGTGTGACATGCTGGTAAGCAGTATGACTTATATCACCCACAACTCACTTGTGTTCTACTCGTGCATATGACATCTACGCATAAAACCTGGCTCGGATGCCACTGTTGGGGAACATAGTAATTTCAAAATTTACTTACGCACACACAAGATCATGGTGATGCATAGCAACGAGAGGGGAGAGTGTTTTCTATGTACCCTCGTAGACCGGAAGCGGAAGCGTTAGCAAAACGCGGTTGATGTAGTCATACG
The DNA here is from genome assembly GCF_002162155.2 of Triticum dicoccoides. NCBI lineage: Eukaryota > Viridiplantae > Streptophyta > Magnoliopsida > Poales > Poaceae > Triticum > Triticum dicoccoides. The sequence continues at coordinate 515,417,743 of NC_041382.1, read as the reverse complement.
TCTTCACGATCCGACCGATCCAAGTACCGAACGCACGGCACCTTCGAGTTCAGCACACGTTCAGCTCGATGACGTCCCTCGAACTCCGATCCAGCCGAGTGTTGAGGGAGAGTTTCGTCAACACGACGGCGTGGCGACGATGATGATGTTCTACCGACGCAGGGCTTCGCCTAAGCACCGCTACGATATGACCGAGGTGGATTATGGTGGAGGGGGGCACCACACACGGCTAAGAGACGATCAACTTGATCAACTTGTGTGTCTAGAGGTGCCCCCCTGCCCCTGTATATAAAGGAGCAAGGGGGCAGGCGGCCGGCCTAGGAGGAGGGCGTGCCAAGGGGGGAGTCCTACTCCTACCGGGAGTAGGACTCCTCCTTTCCTTGTTGGAGTAGGAGAGAAGGAAAGAGGAGGAGAGGGAGAAGGAAAAGGGGGATTCACCCCTTGTCCAATTTGGACCAGAGGGGGGGCGCAGGCCTCCTTCCTTTTGGCCTCTCTCCTCTATTCCTGTATGGCCCAATAAGGCCCATATACTCCCCGGCGAATTCTCGTAACTCTCCGGTACTCCGAAAAATACCTGAATCACTCGGAACCTTTCCAAAGTCCGAATATAGTCGTCCAATATATCGATCTTTAGTCTCGACCATTTCGAGACTCCTCGTCATGTCCCCGGTCTCATCCGGGACTCCAAACTCCTTTGGTACATCAAAACACATAAACTCATAATATAACCGTCATCGAACTTTAAGCGTGCGGACCCTACGGGTTCGAGAACTATGTAGACATGACCGAGACACGTCTCCAGTCAATAACCAATAGCGGAACCTGGATGCTCATATTGGCTCCCACATATTCTATGAAGATCTTTATCGGTCAGACCGCATAACAACATACATTGTTCCCTTTGTCATCGGTATGTTACTTGCCCGAGATTCGATCGTCGGTATCTCAATACCTAGTTCAATCTCGTTACCGAAAAGTCTCTTTACTCGTTCCGTAACACATCATCCTGCAACTAACTCATTAGTTGCAATGCTTGCAAGGCTTATAGTGATGTGCATTTCCGAGTGGGCCCAAAGATACCTCTCCGACAATCGGAGTGACAAATCCTAATCTCGAAATACGCCAACCCAACAAGTACCTTTGGAGACACCTGTAGAGCACCTTTATAATCACCCAGTTACATTGTGACGTTTGGTAGCACACAAAGTGTTCCTCCGGTAAACAGGAGTTGCATAATCTCATAGTCATAGGAACATGTATAAGTCATGAAGAAAGCAATGGCAACAAACTAAACGATCAAGTGCTAAGCTAACGGAATGGGTCAAGTCAATCACATCATTCTCCTAATGATGTGATCCCGTTAATCAAATGACAACTCATGTATATGGTTAGGAAACATAACCATCTTTGATCAACGAGCTAGTCAAGTAGAGGCATACTAGTGACACTCTGTTTGTCTATGTATTCACACATGTATTATGTTTCCGGTTAATACAGTTCTAGCATGAATAATAAACATTTATCATGATATAAGGAAATAAATAATAACTTTATTATTGCCTCTAGGGCATATTTCCTTCACTACTTTCCAATTCGGGAGAAGGTACAATTACCTCATCAAGTTCTACTTTCCTCCCACTCACTTCTTTCATGAGAAACTCCTTCTCTAGAAAGGATCCATTCTTAGCAACAAAGATCTTGCCTTTGGATCTATGATAGAAGGTGTACCCAACAGTTTCTTTTGGGTATCCTATGAAGATGCACTTCTCCGATTTGGGTTCGAGCTTATCTGTTTGAAACTTTTTCACATAAGCATCGCAACCCCAAACTTTAAGAAACGAGAGCTTTGGTTTCTTGCCAAACCATAGCTCATACGGTGTCGTCTCAACGGATTTAGATGGTGCCCTATTTAACGTGAATGCAACTATCTCTAATGCATAACCCCCAAAACGATAACGGTAAATTGGTAAGAGACATCATAGATCGCACATATCTAATAAAGTACGGTTACGACGTTCGAACACACTATTACGCTGTGGTGTTCCAGGTGGCGTGAGTTGTGAAACTATTCCACATTGCTTTAAATGAAGACCAAACTCATAACTCAAATATTCACCTCCACGATCAGATCGTAGAAACTTTATTTTCTTGATATGAAGATTTTCCACTTCACTTTAAATTCTTTGAACTTTTCAAATGTTTTAGACTTATGCTTTCTTTAAGTAGATATATCCATATCTGCTCAAATCATCTGTGAAGGTTAGAAAATAACGATACCCGTCGTGAGCCTCAACACTCATTGGACCGCATACATCGGTATGTATTATTTCCAATAAGTCAGTGGCTCGCCCAATTGTTCCGGAGAACGGAGTCTTAGTCATCTTGCCCATGAGGCATGGTTTGCAAGCATCAAGTGATTCATAATCAAGTGATTCCAAAAGTCCATCAGCATGGAGTTCCTTCAAGCACTTTACACCAATATGACCTAAACGGCAGTGCCACAAATATGTTGCACTATCATTATCAACTTTGCATCTTTTGGCATCAATATTATGAATATGTCTATGTCGGATGTGGGGTTCCGGCAAACCCTTAAGGTTCGAACACTGGGGTGCGCGCGAAGTCTTTCCCTTCTACCGATCTATGCTCTAGCTCACTAAGATCTTGCGGACGAACTCGATGAACTCACAACATAGAAAGACACGGGGTTTATACTGGTTTGGGCCACCGTTGTGGTGTAATACCCTACTCCAGTGTGGTGGTGGTGGATTGCCTATTGGGCTGATGATGAACAGTACAAGGGAAGAACAACCTCATGAGGTTGGGGTGTTCTTGTGCGTATGAACTTGTGGTGTGTAGATTCCCTCAAGCTAAGATGAGATGCCTCTACTATGGTGGTGGCTAGTCCTATTTATAGAGACCCTGGTCCTCTTCCCAAATATTGAGCGGGAAGGGAGCCAACAATGGCGGGCTAATTTGAAGGGGGACAGCTAGTACAATCTATCCTGACAAAAGGTAGTCTGCGCCTGTGAAAGGCTCTGGGGTGACGCCGTCTTGGGCTCCACGATGACCTCCGTCTTGCAGTCCATGGTCTTGGTCTTGTTGCACCGAAATGGCAACCCTTGCCTGATGCCTCGATACTCCGCGGCTGCGCTTGCCCCCTTTGCACCAAAGAGGAAATAAGGAAGCTGCGTGCGCTAGCGCCCGCCTGGTGTCGATCGTCATGGCTCACGTCACGAGAGCCTCGTGAGGTTTGCCTTGCGTTGATATCTCCGCCCCTCGCGAGCCTGCCTGACTAGGCCGCTCGGGAGGAGGTCTTGCATCGGCCGCCTCGCGAGGCTTGTCCCCTCGCGAGGGTCTTGGGTGCCTTGTTGGTGAAGATGGGTCGTACGGCCTACTACTTGGCCACGCCGTGGGCCGCGGGCCGCAGGCAGGCAAGTCTGGGGACCCCCATTCCCAGAACACCGACAGTAGCCCCCGGGCTCAAGGTGCACTCGGGCTTGGCTTCGCGGTGAAGCCAAGGGTCAAGTTCGGAGCACCGCGGGCCCCAAAAGCCTGCGGCCTCGGTCGACGTGTGGCGGTTGATTGGACGTGGGCGTCTCCGCTTCCCCACGCTGCCCTTGAATCCGCCTGGCTATGCGGCCCCTGCGGCCTGCATAGTTATTTTTCCTTCGCCACGCCTGGTTCTTCCAATCTCCCTGCTTCCTCGATGCCCTGCTCCGCCTTCCCAATCCGACCAGCGCTCCACTCGCTTCACCGCCATGGCGCCGAAGCAAGCTGCTATGTCTTGAGCTTGCGTTGGTTTTCCCCGAAGAGGAAGGGATGATGCAGCAGAGTAGCATAAGTATTTCCCTAAGTTTTTGAGAACCAAGGTATCAATCCAGTAGGATCCCACGCTCAAGTCCCTCGTACCTGCACAAAGTGATAGCTACTCGCAACCAACGCGATTAGGGGTTGTCAAGCCCTTCACTTACGAGAGTGAGATCTGATAGATAGAATATTTTTGGTATTTTTGATATAAAGATGCAAAGTAAAAGGTAAAAGCAAAGTAAATAGCAAAACAATATAAAAGTAATGGAGATTGATATGATGAGGATAGACCCGGGGGGCATAGGTTTCACTAGTGGCTTCTCTCAAGAGCATAAGTATTCTACGGTGGGTGAACAAATTACTGTTGAGCAATTGACAGAATTGAGCATAATTATGAGAATATCTAGGCATGATCATGTATATAGGCATCACGTCCGTGACAAGTAGATCGAAACGATTCTGCATCTACTACTATTACTCCACTCATCGACCGCTATCCAGCATGCATCTAGAGTATTAAGTTAAAAACAGAGTAACGCCTTAAGGAAGATGACATGATGTAGAGAGATAAATTCATGCAATATGAAATAAACCCCATCTTATTATCCTCGATGGCAACGATACAATACGTGCCTTGCTGCCCCTTCTGTCACTGGGTAAGGACACCGCAAGATCGAACCCAAAGCTAAGCACTTCTCACATGGCAAGCTACCAATCTAGTTGGCCAAACCAAACGGATAACTCGAAGAGACTTGCAAAGATAACCAATCATGCATAAAAGAATTCAGAGAAGATTCAAATATTATTCATAGATAGACTTGATCATAAACCCAAAATTCATCGGTCTCAACAAACACACCGCAAAAAAGAAGATTACATCGAATAGATCTCCACAAGAGAGGGGGAGAACTTTGTATTGAGATTCAAAGAGAGAGAATAAGCCATCTAGCTACTAACTATGGACCCGAAGGTCTGAGGTAAACTACTCACACTTCATCAGAGGGCTATGATGATGTAGAAGCCCTCCGTGATGATGGCCCTCTTCCGGCGAAGCTCCGGAACAGGCCCCAAGATGGGATCTCGTGGATACAGAAAGTTGCGGCAGTGGAATTAGGTTTTTGGCTCCTGTTCTGATCGTTTGGGGGTACGTGTGTATATATAGGAGGAAGGAGTACGTTGGTGGAGCACCGAGGGCCCACGAAGCAGGGGGGCGCCCTAGGGGGGGCGCGCCCCCCACCCTCGTGACCACCTCTTTGATCCCTTGCAGTAGGGTCCAAGTCTCCTGGATCACATTCGGTGAGAAAATCACATTTCCGAAGATTTTATTCCGTTTGGACTCCGTTTGATATTTTGTTTATCCGAAACACTGAAATAGGCAAAAAAACAGCAATTCTGGGTTAGGCCTCCGGTTAATAGGTTAGTCCCAAAAATAATATAAAAGTGGAAAATAAAGCCCAATATAGTCCAAAACATTAGATAATATAGCATGGAGCAATCAAAAATTATAGATACGTTGGAGACGTATCAGGCATCCCCAAGCTTAATTCCTGCTCCTCCTCGAGTAGGTAAATGATAAAAAGAGAATTTTTGATGCGGAGTGCTACTTGGCATAATTTCAATGCAAATCTTCTTAATTGTGGTATGAATATTCAGATTAGAAAGGTTCAAGACAAAAGTTTATATTAACATAGAAAATAATAATACTTCAAGCATACTAACAAAGCAATTATGTCTTCTCAAAATAACATGGCCAAAGAAAGTTATCCCTACAAAATCATATAGTCTGGCTATCCTCCATCTTCCCCACACAAAGTATTTAAATCATGCACAACCCCGATGACAAGCCAAGCAATTGTTTCATACTCTTACTTTTTCAAAACTTTTTCAATCTTCACATAATACATGAGCGTGAGCCATGGATATAGCACTATAGGTGGAATAGAATGGTGGTTGTGGAGAATACAAAAAGGAGAAGATAGTCTCACATCAACTAGGCGTATCAACGGGCTATGGAGATGCCCATCAATAGATATCAATGTGAGTGAGTAGGGATTGCCATGCAACGGATGCACTAGAGCTATAAATGTATGAAAGCTCAACAAAAGAAACTAGTGGGTGTGCATCCAACTTGCTTGCTCACGAAGACCTAGGGCAATTTGAGGAAGCCCATCATTGTAATATACAAGCCAAGTTCTATAACGTAAAATTCCCACTAGTATATGAAAGTGACAACATATGAGACTCTTTATATGAAGAACATGGTGCTACTTTGAAGCACAATATATGAGACTTGCTATATCATGGTGCTACTTTGAAGCACAAGTGTGGAAAAAAGGATAGTAGCATTGCCCTTTTTGGGGGGGCTTCTTTTTTTTCTCTGGCCTTTCTCTTTTTTGGGGGACAATGCTCTATTGAATGATGATCATCACACTTCTATTTATTTACAACTCAATGATTACAATTCGATACTAAAACAAAGTATGACTCTATATGAATGCCTCCGGCGGTGTACCGGGATATGCAATGAATCACGAGTGACAAGTATGAAAGAACTATGAATGGTGGCTTTGCCACAAATACTATGTCAACTACATGATCATGCTAAGCAATATGACAATGATGGATGTGTCATGATGAACTAGATGGTGGAAAGTTTCATGGCAATATATCGCGAAATGTCTATGGAAATGCCATAATAGGTATGTATGGTGGCTGTTTTGAGGAAGGTATATGGTAGGTGTATGATACCGGCGAAAGTTGCGCGGTATGAGAGAGGCTAGCAAAGGTGGAAGGGTGAGAGTGTGTATAATCCATGGACTCAACATTAGTCATAAAGAACTCATATACTTATTGCAAAAATTTAGAAGTTATCAAAGCAAAGTATAAAGTGCATGCTCCTAGGGGGATAGATTAGTAGGAAAATACCATCGCTCGTCCCCGACCGCCACTCATAAGGAAGACAATCAATAAATAAATCATGCTCCGACTTCATCACATAACGGTTCACCATACGTGCATGCTACGGGAATCACAAACTTCAACACAAGTATTCTTTAAATTCACAACTACTCAACTAGCATGAATTTAATATTATCACCTCCATATCTCAAAACAATTATCATGCTTCAATCTTTTCTTAGTATTCAACACACTCAAAAGAAAGTTTCACAAATCTTGAATACCAAGCATATTATTATTAGGCAAATTACCATGCTATTAAGAGACTCTCAAATTAATTTAAGTGAAGCATGAGAGATCAATAGTTTCTTTAAAAAGAATCCACCACCGTGCTCTAAAAGATCTAAGTGAAGCACATAGAGCAAAATTATCTAGCTCAAAAGATATAAGTGAAGCACATAGAGCGAAATTATCTAGCTCAAAAGATATAAGTGAAGCACATAGAGTATTCTATCAAATTTTAATTCATGTATGGCTCTCTCAAAAGGTGTGTACAGCAAGGATGGTTGTGGTATACTAACAAACGAAGACACAAATAATACAAGACGCTCCAAGCAAAACACATATCATGTTGGTGAATAAAAATATAGCTCCAAGTAAATTACCGATGGAAGTGGACGAAAGAGGGGATGCCTTCCGAGGCATCCCCAAGCTTTGACCTTTTGGTGTCCTTGGATTATCTTGGGGGTGCCATGGGCATACCCAATCTTAGGGTCTTTCCACTCCTTGTTCCATGATCCATCAAAAGAATTCACCCAAAACATGAAAACTTCACAACACAAAACTCAAAATAGAAAACTCGTGAGCTCCGTTAGCGAAAGAAAACAAAAGACCACTTCAATGTACTGTAATGAACTCATTCTTTATTTATATTGGTGTTAAACGTACTTTATTCCAACTTCTCTATGGATTATAAACTATTTTACTAGCCATAGATTCATCAAAATAAGCAAACAACACACGAAAAACAGAATCTGTCAAAAACAGAACATTTTCTAGTAATCTGTAGCTAGCGCAAGATCTGGAACCCCAAAAATTCTAAAATAAATTTCTGGACGTGAGGAATTTATCTATTAATCATCTACAAAAATAATTAAATAAATAGCACTCATCAAATAAAAATCGCAGCAGTTCTCATGAGCGCTAAAGTTTCTGTTTTTTACAGCAAGTTCAACAAGACTTTCCCCAAGTCTTCCCAATGGTTCTACTTGGCACAAACACTAATTAAACACAAAAAAACAACCAAAACAGAGGCTAAATAATTTATTTATTACTAAACAGGAGCAAAAAGCAAGGAATAAAAATAAAATTGGGTTGCCTCCCAACAAGCGCTATCGTTTAACGCCCCTAGCTAGGAATAACGAGCAAGAATAGATCTAGGTATTGCCATCTTTGGTAGGCAATCCATAAGTGGCTCTCATGATAGTTTCATATGGTAATTTTATTTTCTTTCTTGTAAAGTGTTCCATACCCTTTTTTAATGGAAATTGAAATCTAATATTCCCTTCCTTCATATCAATAATCGCACCAACCGTTCTAAGGAAAGGTCTACCAAGAATAATAGGGCAAGAAGGATTGCAATATATATCAAGAACAATGAAATCTACGGGCACATAATTCCTATTTTCAACAATAATAACATCATTAATTCTTCCCATAGGTTTCTTAATAGTGGAATCCGCAAGATGCAAGTTTAGAGAGCAATCATCAAAATTACGGAAATCTAGTAAATCACACAAAGTCTTGGGAATAGTAGAGACACTAGCACCCAAATCACACAAAGCATAAAACTCATGATCTTTAATTTTAATTTTAATAGTTGGTTCCCACTCATCATAGAGTTTTCTAGGGATAGAAACTTTCAACTCAAGTCTTTCTTCATAAGATTGCATCAAGGCATCAACAATATGTTCGGTGAAGGCTTTATTTCGACTATAAGCATGTGGAGAATTTAGCATGGATTGCAACAAGGAAATACAATCAATCAAAGAGCAACTTTCATAATTAAATTCCTTGAAATCCAATATAGTGGGCTTAGCAACATCTAGATTTTTATTTCTTTCAATCCCACTTTCATCAATTTCATCATTAAGATCTAAACACTCCGAATTTTTAGAACGCCTTCTAGGTAAAGGAAGATCATATTCAGTTTCATCAAGATTCATATTTCAAAATAAAGATTTAATTGGAGACACATCAATAACTTTTAGATCTTCATCTTGATTTTCATAGGAATTGGAAGAACACGCTTTAATAAAGGCATCTTTGGAAACACGCATCCTAGCGGTTCTTTATTTACACTCATCAATTGAAATTCTCATGGATTTTAGAGACTCATTAATATCATGCTTAGGTGGAATAGATCTAAGTTTCAAAGCATCAACATCAAGAGAAATTCTATCAACTTTCCTAGCCAAATCATCAATCGTAAGCAATTTTTCTTCAATCATAGCATTAAAATTCTTTTGCAAAGAAATAAATTCTTTAATATTAGATTCAAAATCAGAGGGCATCTTATTATAATTTCCATAAGAGTTGTTGTAGGAATTCCCATAATTATTAGAAGGATTACTAGGATATGGCCTAGGATTAAAATTCCCTCTATAAGCGTTGTTACCAAAATTATTCCTACCAACAAAATTCACATCCATAGATTCATTATTATTCTCAATCAAAGTAGACAAAGGCATATCATTAGGATCAGAAGAAACACTCTTAGTAGCAAATAATTTCATAAGTTCAACCATCTTTTCACTCAACACATTAATTTCTTCTATCGCATGCACTTTTTATTAGAAGTTCTTTCAGTATGCCATTGAGAATAATTAACCATAATATTATGTAGGAGTTTAGTAGCATATCCTAAAGTGATTTCCATAAAAGTGCCTCCCGCGGCCAAATCTAAAAGATTTCTAGAAGCAAAATTCAATCTGGCATAAATTTTTGTATAATCATCCACAAATTCAAACCATGAGTAGGGCAATTACGTATCATTAATTTCATTCTCTCCCAAGCTTGTGCAACATGTTCATGATCAAGTTGTTTAAAGTTCATTATATCGTTTCTAAGAGAGATGATCTTGGCGGGAGGAAAATACTTAGAGCTAAAAGCATCTTTGCACTTGTTCCATGAATCAATACTATTCTTAGGCAAAGACGAAAACCAAGCTTTAGCACGATCTCTAAGTGAAAAAGGAAATAGCTTCAATTTAACGACATCATTATTAACATCTTTTTTCTTTTGCATATCACATAAATCAACGAAGCTATTCAGATGAGTAGCGGCATCTTCACTAGGAAGGCCGGCGAATTGATCTTTCATAACAAGATTCGACAAAGCAGTATTAATTTCACAAGATTCAGCATCGGTAACAGGAGCAATCGGAGTGCTAAGGAAATCATTATTATTGGTATTGGTGAAGTCACATAATTTGGTAGTATCTTGAGCCATCGCGACAAACAAGCAATCTAGCACACGAGCAAACAAAAAGCAAGCGGACAAAAGAGGCAAACAGAGAGGGAGGAGAGAGAGAGAGAGGGGGCGAATAAAACGGCAAGGGTGAATTGGGGGAAGAGGAAAACGAGAGGAAAATGGCAAATAATGTAATGCGAGATATAGGGATTGTGATGGGTACTTGGTATATTGACTTTTTGCGTAGACTCCCCGGCAATGGCGCCAGAAATCCTTCTTGCTATGTCTTGAGCTTGCGTTGGTTTTCCCCGAAGAGGAAGGGATGATGCAGCAGAGTAGCGTAAGTATTTCCCTAAGTTTTTGAGAACCAAGGTATCAATCCAGTAGGAGCCCACGCTCAAGTCCCTCGTACCTGCACAAAGCGATAGCTACTCGCAACCAACGCGATTAGGGGTTGTCAAGCCCATCACGGTCACTTACGAGAGTGAGATCTGATAGATAGAATATTTTTGGTATTTTTGATATAAAGATGCAAAGTAAAAGGTAAAAGCAAAGTAAATAGCAAAACAATATAAAAGTGATGGAGATTGATATGATGAGAATAGACCCGGGGGCCATAGGTTTCACTAGTGGCTTCTCTCAAGAGCATAAGTATTCTACGATGGGTGAACAAATTACTGTTGAGCAATTGATAGAATTGAGCATAATTATGAGAATATCTAGGCATGATCATGTATATAGGCATCACGTCCGTGACAAGTAGATCGAAACGATTTTGCATCTACTACTATTACTCCACTCATCGACTGCTATCCAGCATGCATCTAGAGTATTAAGTTAAAAACAGAGTAACGCCTTAAGCAAGATGACATGATGTAGAGAGATAAATTCATGGAATATGAAATAAACCCCATCTCGTTATCCTCGATGGCAACGATACAATACGTGCCTTGCTGCCCCTTCTGTCACTGGGTAAGGACACCGCAAGATCGAACCCAAAGCTAAGCACTTCTCCCATGGCAAGAACTACCAATCTAGTTGGCCAAACCAAATGGATAATTCAAAGAGACTTGCCAAGATAACCAATCATGCATAAAAGAATTCAGAGAAGATTCAAATATTATTCATAGATAGACTTGATCATAAACCCAAAATTCATCGGTCTCAACAAACACACCGCAAAAAGAAGATTACATCGAATAGATCTCCACAAGAGAGGGGGGGAAAACTTTGTATTGAGATTCAAAGAGAGAGAAGAAGCCATCTAGCTACTAACTATGGACCCGAAGGTCTGAGGTAAACTACTTACACTTCATCGGAGGGGCTATGATGATGTAGAAGCCCTCCGTGATGACGGCCCTCTTCCGGTGGAGCTCCGGAACAGGCCCCAAGATGGGATCTCGTGGATACAGAAAGTTGCGACGGTGGAATTAGGTTTTTGGCTCATGTTCTGATCGTTTGGGGGTACGTGTGTATATATAGGAGGAAGGAGTACGTCGGTGGAGCACCGAGGGGCCCATGAGGCAGGGGGCGCACCCTAGGGGGGGCGCCCCCCACCCTCGTGACCACCTCTTTGATCCCTTGCAGTAGGGTCCAAGTCTCCTGGATCACGTTCGGTGAGAAAATCACGTTTCCGAAGATTTTATTCCGTTTGGACTCCGTTTGATATTCTGTTTATCCGAAACACTAAAATAGACAAAAAACAACAATTCTGGGCTGGGCCTCCGATTAATAGGTTAGTCCCAAAAATAATATAAAATTGGAAAATAAAGCCCAATATAGTCCAAAACATTAGATAATATAGCATGGAGCAATCTAAAATTATAGATACGTTGGAGACGTATTAGTGGGCCCCCTGAGGCTCCTCCGACTCCAACTCCAACTCTATATATTGTGTTTCGGGGAGAAAAAACCCAGAGAGAAGAATTCATCGCGTTTTACGATACGGAGCCGCCGCCAAGCCCTAAAACCTCTCGGGAGGGCTGATCTGGAGTCCGTTCGGGGCTCCGGAGAGGGGAATCCGTCGCCATCGTCATCATCAACCATCCTCCATCACCAATTTCATGATGCTCACCGCCGTGCGTGAGTAATTCCATCATAGGCTTGCTGGACGGTGATGGGTTGGATGGGATCTATCATGTAATCGAGTTAGTTTTGTTAGGGTTTGATCCCTAGTATCCACTATGTTCTGAGATTGATGTTGCTATGACTTTACTATGCTTAATGCTTGTCACTAGGACCCGAGCGCCATGATTTCAGCTCTGAACCTATTATGTTTTCATTAATATATGAGTGTTCTTGATCATATCTTGCAAGTCTATAATCACCTATTATGTGTTATGATCCGTTAACCCCGAAGTGACAATAATCGGAATACTTACCGGTGATGACCGTAGTTTGAGGAGTTCATGTATTCACTATGCGTTAATGCTTTGTTCCGGTACTCTATTAAAAGGAGGCCTTAATATCCCTTAGTTTCCATAAGGACCCCGCTGCCACGGGAGGGTAGGACAAAAGATGTCATGCAAGTTCTTTTCCATAAGCACGTATGACTATATTCGTACATGCCTACATTACATTGATGAACTGGAGCTAGTTCTGTGTCACCCTAGGTTATGACTGTTACATGATGAACCGCATCCGGCATAATTCTCAATCATCGATCCATTGCCTACGAGCTTTCCACATATTGTTCTTCGCTTATTTATTTTCCCGTTGCTATTGCTATCATCACTACAAAATACCAAAAACATCACTTTTACTACTGTTGCCTTTTGCTACCGCTACCACTACTATTATATTACTTTGCTACTAAATACTTTGCTGCAGATATTAAGTTTCCAGGTGTGGTTGAATTGACAACTCAGCTGCTAATACTTGAGAGTATTCTTTGGCTCCCCTTGTGTCGAATCAATAAATTTGGGTTGAATACTTTACCCTCGAAAACTGTTGCGATCCCCTATACTTGTGGGTTATCAAGACTATTTTTTGGCGCCGTTGCCGGGGAGCATAACTCTATTCTTTGAGTCACTTGGGATTTATATCTGCTTATCATTATGAAGAACTTGAGAGATCCAAAAACCAAGATCTATCCCTCAACTACGAGGGGAGGTAAGGAACTGCCATCTAGCTCTGCACTTGATTCACCTTCTGTTATGAGTAAGCTTGCGACACCTAAACCTGCATCTGCTATTCGTTCTGATATGTCGCATGTTATTGATGATGCCACTTCTGCTATACATGATACTTATGATGAAAGTACTTCTATGCTTGATACTACTGTGCCACTTGGTGAATTTCTTGATGAACAACTTGCTAGGGCTAGAGAGATTGAAAATATTGAATCTAATAATACTGATGAAATTGATGATGAAGACTTGCATGTTATTCCTGAGGGTTATGTTTTTGATAAAGAAGCTTCTTTAGCTATTTTAGCTTTCAAAGATAGGTACAAACTTAAGAGGTTATTAGCTAAATGGAATAAGCAATATCTAAATACTAGGATGAAACCTGACCCTGCTTTTGCTACTTCACCTATCTGTGTTACTAATGAGGATTATGAATTCTCTGTTGATCCTGATATAATTACTTTGGTTGAATCTGATCCTTTTCATGGTTATGAATCTGAAACTGTTGTGGCACATCTTACTAAATTAAATGATATAGCCACCCTGTTCACTACTGATGAGAGAACTCGTTACTTTTATATCCTTAAAATGTTTTCGTTCTCATTAAAGGGTGATGCTAAGATATGGTTTAATTCTCTTGATCCTGGTTGTGTGCGTAGTCCCCAGGATATGATTTATTACTTCTCTGCTAAATATTTCCCTGCTCATAAGAAACAAGCTGCTTTAAGGGATATATATAATTTTGTGCAAATTGAAGAAGAGAGTCTCCCACAAGCTTGGGAGAGGCTTCTCCAATTACTTAATGCTTTGCCTGATCATCCTCTTAAGAAAAATGAAATACTTGATATCTTTTATAATGGACTAACAATGCTTGCAGAGATTACCTGGATAGTTGTGATGGTTCTGTTTTCAGGGAAAGAACACCGGATGAAGGTGAAATTCTATTGAATAATATGTTGAAAAATGAAAATAATTGGACATCTCCGGAGCCAATTCCTGAGCCTATTCCTAAACCAACTCCGAAGAAGAGGGGTATTCTATTTCTCAGTCCTGAAGATATGCAAGAGGCAAAGAAATCTATGAAAGAAAAAGGTATTAAAGCTGAAGATGTTAAGAATTTACCTCCTATTTAAGAAATACATGGTCTTAATTTACCGCCTCTTGAAGAAACATATGATCTTAATCCTTCACCTATTGAAGAAACTCATGGTCTTGATAACCCGACACAGGTAGTAAAGGTAAATTCTCTCTATAGATATGATAAAGCTGAAATCCCGTTTACTAAGTTTGCTAGCCCATGCTTAGATGAGTTTGATAAATTTATGGCTAAGAAAGAAGACTTTAATGCTTATTTTGGTAGACAATTGAAATACAATTCAAATATGCTTGAACATTTGGGTGATTATATGGCTAATGTCAAAGGTGAACTTAAACTTATTAGTAAACATGCTTCTATGGTTACCACTCAAGTAGAACAAGTACTTAAAGCTCAAAATGATTTGCTCAATGAATTGAATAGTAAGAATAATGATAATGTTGCTAGAGTTATTACTAGAGGTGGTAAAATGACTCAGGAACCTTTGTATCCTGAAGGCCACCCTAGGAGAATTGAGTAAGATTCTTAGAGAAATAATATAGATGCACCTAGTCCTTCTAAAAGGAAGAAAAATAAAAATGATAGGACTTTGCATGCTTCTAGTGAACCTATTACTGAAACACTTGAGAATCCAAATGATATTTCTATCTCTGATGCTGAAACACAATCTGGTAATGAACCTGAAACTAGTGACAATGTTAATGATAATGTTCATGATGATGCTCAACCTAGTAATGATAATGATATAGAAATTGAACCTGTTGTTGATCTTGATAACCCACAGTCAAAGAATCAACGTTATGATAAGAAAGACTTTGTTGCTAGGAAACATGGTAAAGAAAGAGAACCATGGGTTCAGAAACCCATGCCTTTTCCTACCAAACCATCCAAGAAAAAGGATGGTGAGGATTTTGAGCGCTTTGCTGAAATGATTAGACCTATCTTTTTGCGTATGTGATTAACTGATATGCTCAAAATGAATCCTTACGCTAAGTATATGAAAGATATTATTACTAATAAAAGAAAGATACCAGAAGCTGAAATTTCCACCATGCTTGCTAATTATACTTTTAAGGGTGGAATACCAAATAAACTTGGAGATCCCGGTGTACCAACTATACCATGCTCCATTAAAAGAAACTATGTTAAAACTGCTTTATGTGATCTTGGAGCCACTGTTAGTGTTATGCCTCTCTTTATATCGTAGACTTGATTTGAATAAGTTGACACCTACTGAAATATCTTTGCAAATGGCTGATAAATCAACTGCTATACCTGTCGGTATTTGTGAGGATGTGCCTGTTGTAGTTGCAAACGTTACTATTTTAACGGACTTTGTTATTCTTGATATTCCCAAGGACGATAGTATGTCTATTATTCTTGGAAGACCCTTTTTGAATACTGCAGGGGCTGTTATTGATTGCACTAAAGGCAATGTCACTTTTTATGTTAATGGTAATGAGCATACGGTACACTTTCCGAGGAAACAACCTCAAGTTCATAGTATCAACTCTATTGGAAAAATTCCATCGATTATATTTGGAGGTTTTGAATTTCCTCTTCCTACTGTCAAGAAGAAATATGATATTCTTATTATTGGGGATGTGCATATCCCCATTCAGGTAACATAGTGTTATTCGAAATTTCTTAGGTTTCATGTTATTCGGAATGAGTTTGTTAACAAGACCTGATCAACCTTGTTAGTGGATTCCTTTTGATGAGCATGAGATGGATGAAACTAGGAGGCACAACCTTTTGTATCCCACTTTTACTTTCTGTTATTTATATTAAATAAAATAAAAAATAGTATTTTTCTGTCTGTTATCTGATTATCCGTGCAATATAAAAATACCCCGAAAATAAAAGTTCTCCAAATGCCCTGAAATTTAAATATGATTTTTTCTAGAATATTTGAGAATATTTGGCACTGAGAACACAGCAGGGGGGTCATCCACCTGCCCACGAGGGTGGAGGGCGCGCCCTACCCCCCTGGGCACGCCCCCCTGCCTCGTGGGCCCACTGTGGCCCTCCTCCACTTATCCTTTCACCCACACACTCCTTCTTCCTCCCACAAACACGAACAACCAGCTCAAACCCGAGTCCAACCTCGTTTTGCGGCCATTTTCGATCTCCTTGCTCAAAGCACCTCTCACAAAACTGCTTGGGGAGATTTTTCCTTGGTATGTGACTCCTGCATTGGTCCAATTAGTTTTTGTTCTAGTGCTTTATTCATTGCAAATTTTTACTGCTTAGGTGACCCTGTTCTTGAGCTTGCATGTCAAATTTATATGGTCAAAAGTAGTTTTGATGCATGATATAGGCCCTAGGCACTTGTAGGAGTAGTTGCTATCAATATTATTGAGTTTGGTTTACTTTTATTTTGAAGTTACTAAAAAAAATTCAGAATTTTTCAGAGGAAGAAATATGCTTAGGAAAATGTTCCAAGGTGGTTCTTCAAGGAAGCAAGGACCCAGACTTGCAATGCGTGATGCTGATGATGAGCCACCAAGAGACGCTCTAGTGCATCCTTGTGAATGGCCTTCTGAGAACTTTATGGATCGAGCGGGAATTAAGGAAGAATTTAACGCATATTTGCGTAACGTTGATCTTGTGAGCTTCGAGGAAGAGAAGTGCGGCCAGTATCACCAGCTCACTAGTTCCTTTGTGAGGAGGCAAAAGGAAGATATATTGTTATCAGAGAGGAGGCAGATAAGTACGAGAGGAGAGTGGAGGCCGCTCATCGCCACACTGCAGCTCAGGAGGCGATAGCCGCTGCATCGCAATACGACCCCAACTATTATGATGGATACCCGCCAGGCCAGCCGCGGCCATAGACCAACTTAGGCCAAAAGCCTAAGCTTGGGGGAGTACGTATTTCCCACCGACATTACATTTATGTTCACACACTCATTGCTAGATGCCGGTGCTCATACTTTTTCATTGTATCATCCATGCTAGTTTATTTCCCTTTTTATGCTTTCTTCTTGTGTGTTAAATAAACCTTAAGAAAAACCCAAACAAATTAGTAGTAGCTTTTAGCTAGTTTTAATTTCCATGCTTGTAGTAGTAATTAAAAAGAAAACCCAAAAAGATTTCCTGTTCTTTTTTTGCTTGTTGGGAGCTTTCCCGTGTAAATAGTTTTATTTCTTTTCTTTTCTTTGGGGTCGATAGGAGAAGACCATGATTAAATTGTTGAAGTGGCTCTTATATGCATAATTGTTGATCTGACAAAAGAGCCCATATTGCCTTGTCTTCTCCTGTTTATTGAATGCTTGCATATTCCATCTTAGTCCAATGCACGCGCACTATTATTATTATTCACATCGTTCGGTCGTGCAAGTGAAAGGCAATTATGACGATATATGATGGACTGACTGAAATGAGAAAAGCTGGTATGAACTCAACCTCTTTTGTTTTTGTAAATATGATTAGTTCATCGTTCCTGATTCAACCTATTATGAATAAACATTTTTGCAATGACAACTAGAGATCATAGTTTCTTGTGCCATGCTTGATTAGCTATGAGTTATAATGGTTTACCTTGTGACGGTGTCCTGGACTAGGGGGTACTCAGCACGTCATCTCCCGATCTGTTAGATTGGGCCGAGGACCCCCATGGCCGTATACTCATGGGCCAGTTCAGACAGTTGCCGCATACATGGAAGATTCCACAAGACTTGGTGATCAAGACAAGGACTCCTCCCCACCGGCGTATTCGGCTAGGACTCTTGTTATCCTAGGCCTTTGGTGCATTATATAAACCGAGGCCAGGCTAGTTGATAGAGAACATATACAACAATCATACCATAGGCTAGCTTCTAGGGTTTTAGCCTCTACGATCTCGTGGTAGATCAACTCTTGTAATACTCATATCATCAATATCAATCAAGCAGGATGTAGGGTATTACCTCCATTAAGAGGGCCCGAACCTGGGTAAACATCGTGTCCCCTGCCTCCTGTTACCATCGATCCTAGACGCACAGTTCGGGACCCCCTATCCGAGATCCGCCGGTTTTGACACCGACACCTTGCATGCCAACATGCTATTAAAATGGTTGTGATGTGGTATGATAGGGTGGTATCCTCCTCTGAATGATTTAAGTGACTTGACTTGGCGCATGTTCACACATGTAGTTGAAACAAAATCAACATAGCCTTCACGATATTTATGTTCATGGTGGATTATATCCTACTCATGCTTGCATTCGGTGTTGATTAATTTTAATGCATGTTCATGACTGTTGTCGCTCTCTAGCTGGTCGCTTCCCAGTCTTTTTCTAGCCTTCACCTGTACTAAGTGGGAATACTGCTTGTGCATCCAATCCCTTTAAACCCCAAAGTTATTCCACATGAGTCCACTATACCTACCTATATACGGTATCTACCTGCCGTTCCAAGTAAATTTGTAAGTGCCAAACTCGAAACCTTCAAATAAATATCCTGTTTTGTATGCTCGAATAGCTCATGTATCAACTAGGGTTTTCTGTATCTTCCATGTTAGGCGGGTTATTCTCAAGAGGAGTGGACTCCGCTCCTCACTCACGAGAAAGTGGCTGTTCACCGGGATGCCCAGTCCCATGGTTTATGCAAACTAAATCAAAATAATTGCAAACAAAACTCCCCCTGGGACTCTTGTTAGTTGGAGGCACTCGTTGTTTCGAGCAAGCCATGGATTGATGCTTGTTGGTGGAAGGGGGGTATAAACTTTACCATTCTGTTTGGGAACCGCCTATAATCTGTGTAGCATGGAAGATACCGCCATCTCTTGGTTGTTATGTTGACAATGAAAGTATACCGCTCAAAATATTATTCACCTCTGTTTCAAAACCGAGCTCTGGCACCTCTACAAATCCCTGCTTCCCTCTGCGAAGGGCCTATCTATTTACTTTTATGTTGAGTCATCATCCTCTTATTAAAAAGCACCAGTTGGAGAGCACTGCTGTCATTTGCATTCATTATAGTTAGTTTACATTGGGTATGACTTGACTGGATCTCTTTTACCATGAATTACAATGTCTAGTCAGTCCTTGGTCTTTAAAGGTGCACTGCATTTATGTTTTGCGGTCTTAGAAAGGGCTAGCGAGATACCATCTTGTTATATCATATTATGATTGTTTTGAGAAAGTGTTGCCATCCGAGATTTATTATTATTGCTCGCTAGTTGATTATGCTATTGATATGAGTAAACTTGAGACCTAAGAGTTATTGCGAATGTGGTTAGTTATAATCTTTGCTGAAAACTTGAATGCTGGCTTTATATATTTACAACAAAAAGAGTAAACAGAGTTTGTAAAAGTTTTTCTTTATCACTTTCAGTTTGTCAACTGAATTGCTTGAGGACAAGCAAAGGTTTAAGCTTGGGGGAGTTGATACGTCTCCGTCGTATCTACTTTTCCAAACACTTTTGCCCTTGTTTTGGACTCTAACTTGCATGATTTGAATGGAACTAACCCGGACTGACGTTGTTTTCAGCAGAATTACCATGGTGTTATTTATGTGCAGAAACAAACATTCTCGGCATGACCTGAAACTTCACGGAGCAACTTTTTGGAAAATATAAAAAAAATACCTACAAAAGATGAAGTCCAGGGGGCCACCACCTGTCCACGAGGGTGGGGGCGCGCCCCCCTACCTCGTGGGCCCCTTGGAGCTCCTCCAGCTCCAACTCCAACTCTATATATTGTGTTTCGGGGAGAAAAAAACCAGAAATAAGAATTCATCATGTTTTATGATACAGAGCCGCCGCCAAGCCCTAAAACCTCTCCGGAGGGCTGATCTGGAGTCTGTTCGGGGCTCCGGAGAGGGGAATCTGTCGCCATCATCATCATCAACCATCCTCCATAACCAATTTCATGATGCTCCCCATCGTGCGTGAGTAATTCTATCGTAGGCTTGCTGGACGGTGATGGGTTGGATGGGATCTATCATGTAATCGAGTTAGTTTTGTTAGGGTTTGATCCCTAGTATCCACTATGTTCTGAGATTGATGTTGCTATGACTTTGCTATGCTTAATGCTTGTCACTAGGGCCCGAGTGCCATGATTTCAGATCTGAACCTATTATGTTTTCATCAATATATGAGTGTTCTTGATCCTATCTTGCAAGTCTATAGTCACCTATTATGTGTTATGATCCGTTAACCCCGAAGTGACAATAATCGGGATACATACCGGTGATGACCGTAGTTTGAGGAGTTCATGTATTCACTATGCGTTAATGATTTGTTCTGGTACTCTATTAAAAGTAGGCCTTAATATCCCTTAATTTCCATAAGGACCCCGTTGCCACGGGAGGGTAGGACAAAAGATGTCATGCAAGTTCTTTTCCATAAGCATGTATGACTATATTCGGAATACATGCCTACATTACATTGATGAACTAGAGCTAGTTCTGTGTCACCCTAGGTTATGACTGTTACATGATGAACCGCATCCGGCATAATTCTCCATCACCAATCCATTGCCTACGAGCTTTTCACATATTGTTCTTCGCTTATTTATTTTCCCGTTGCTATTGCTATCATCACTACAAAATACTAAAAACATCACTTTTACTACTGTTGCCTTTTGCTACCTCTACCACTACTATCATATTACTTTGCTACTAAATACTTTGTTGTAGATATTAAGTTTCGAGGTGTGGTTGAATTGACAACTCAGCTGCTAATACTTGAGAGTATTCTTTGGCCCCCCTTGTGTCGAATCAATAAATTTGGGTTGAACACTTTACCCTCGAAAACTGTTGCGATCCCCTATACTTGTGGGTTATCACTACCAAAGCAGAACGTCAAGTGCAAGATGACTTCAAGTATGCCAAGTTCTCATACAAGTCATATGGCTTCTCCAACACCCAAGCTTCAATGACTCCAACACCGTCTACCTCAACCAAGCCTTCTACAAGCAACAACGACAAGTCGAGTTACAAGAAAGCTTCGACAACCTCAAGTCATCCTCCTACAACAAGCAATTTCAAGCCGAGAACTTCATCATCAACATCTACCCCAACCGATGAGACCGTCAAGACAAGTTCCTTCAAATACTTCACATGCGGAGGCCGAGGCCACAAGTCCTTTGAGTGTACCAATAAACGAACCATGATCCTCAACGACGATGGCACATACGACTCCATGAGTGAAGGAGAAATGGAAGCACTTGAGCAAGTCGCCATGCACCGGCAAGTGAACGATGAAGAGGAACAAGTCTTTTCTGATGAAGATTCAAGTCCCGCTCTTGTTGTCTCCAAGGTCTTGACCCTTCAACATCACCAAGAAGAAGACCAGAGATGCCACATCTTTCATACCAAGGCCGACATCAATGGAAGGTCCGTCCAAGTCATCATCGATGGAGGGAGTTGTCATAACTTAGCAAGTGAAGAACTTTGCTCCAAGCTCCAATTGCCCAAGACGAAGCACCCACATCCCTACAAAGTTCAATGGCTAAGCGACTCCGGCACTATTCAAGTCGAGCATAGAGTGCAAGTCTCCTTCAAAATCGGAGCTTACGAAGACACTTTGGAGTGTGATGTCGTTCCAATGACCGTTTGCCACCTTCTTCTTGGACGACCATGGAAATTTGATAGAGGTGTCATCCACAACGGCCGAACGAACCCCTACATCTTCAAGATGAAAGAAAAGGAGTACGTACTTCGCCCTATGTCTCCAAGCCAAGTGATCGCCGACAAGCAAGCCACCCATCATGGAGAGAATGGTGAGAGAGCGAACCACCAAAAAGAGAGTGAGCGCCACAAGCCCAAATTGTGTGCCTCCACGATGAGCGAAAAGAAGAACCTAGTTCTATTTGCCACCAAACGTGAGATAAGAGAAGTGTGTGAGAACCCATCTAGTGTGATACACTACATCCTTTTGTGCAAGGATGACGCACCAAAAGCTAACACCTCTCACACTCTACCTTTAGTGTTGTCTTCTCTTTTGCAGGAATTCCAAGATGTTTTCCCCGACGAGCTACCTCCGGGACTACCTCCACTACAAGGCATAGAGCACCGCATCGACCTCATCCCCGGAGCACCTCTTCCGAACAAAGCTCCCTACCAAGTCAACCCCAAAAAACCAAAGAAATACAAAGGCAAGTAATGTTGGAAATATGCCCTAGAGGCAATAATAAATTAGTTATTATTATATTTCCTTGTTCATGATAATCGTTTATTATCCATGCTAGAATTGTATTGATAGGAAACTCAGATACATGTGTGGATACATAGACAACACCATGTCCCTAGTAAGCCTCTAGTTGACTAGCTCGTTGATCAATAGATGGTTACGGTTTCCTGACCATGGACATTGGATGTCGTTCATAATAGGATCACATCATTAGGAGAATAATGTGATGGACAAGACCCAATCCTAAGCCTAGCACAAGATCGTGTAGTTCGTATGCTATAGCTTTTCTAATGTCAAGTATCATTTCCTTATACCATGAGATTGTGCAACTCCCGGATACCGTAGGAATGCTTTGGGTGTGCCAAATGTCACAACATAACTGGGTGGCTATAAAGGTACACTACAGGTATCTCTGAAAGTGTCTGTTGGGTTGGCACGAATCGAGACTGGGATTTGTCACTCCGTGTGATGGAGAGGTATCTCTGGGCCCACTCGGTAGGACATCATCATAATGTGCACAATGTGACCAAGGAGTTGATCACGGGATGATGTGTTACGGAACGAGTAAAGAGACTTGCCGGTAACGAGATTGAACGAGGTATCGGGATACCGACGATCGAATCTCGGGCAAGTATCATACCGATAGACAAAGGGAATTGTATACGGGATTGATTGAATCGTTGACATCATGGTTCATCCGATGAGATCATCGTGGAGCATGTGGGAGCCAACATGGGTATCTAGATCCCGCTGTTGGTTATTGACCGGAGAGTTGTCTCGGCCATGTCTGCATGACTCCCGAGCCCGTAGGGTCTACACACTTAAGGTTCGATGACGCTAGGGTTATAGGGAAAGTATGTACGCGGTTACCGAATGTTGTTCGGAGTCCCGGATGAGGTCCCGGACGTCACGAGGAGTTCCGGGATGGTCCGGAGGTAAAGATTTATATATGGGAAGTCCCGTTTTGGTCACCGGAAAAGTTTCGGGTGCTATCGGTAACGTACCGGGACCACCGGGAGGGTCCCGGGGGTCCACCAGGTGGGGCCACCAGCCCCAGAAGGCTGCGTGGGCCAAGTGTGGGAGGGTACCAGCCCCAGGTAGGCTAGAGCGCCCCCCACCAAGGCCCAAGGCGCATGGAGAGTGGGAAGGGGGCAAACCCTAGGTCCAAATGGGCCTTAAGGCCCACCCTAGGGCGCCCCCTTCTCCTCCCTCCCTTGGCCGCACCCTAGATGGGTTTTGGGGGCTGCCGCCACCCCTATGGATGGAACCCTAGATGGGGGCACAGCCCCTCCCCTTCCCCTATATATACTTGAGCTATTGGGGGCTTCCCAACATATGATTTGATCTCCCTCTTGGGGCAGCCCTACCTCTCCTCGTCTCTCGTAGTGCTTGGCGAAGCCCTGCTAGAGTCCCGCGCTCCTCCACCACCACCACGCCGTCGTGCTGCTGCTGGACGGAGTCTTCCCCAACCTCTCCCTCTCTCCTTGCTGGATCAAGGCATGGGAGACGTCACCGGGCTGCACGTGTGTTGAACGCGGAGGCGCCGTTGTTCGGCGCTTAGATCAGAATGGACTGCGATCTGAATCGCCACGTGTATGACTACCTCATCCGTGTTCTTGCAACGCTTCCACTTAGCGATCTACAAGGGTATGTAGATGCACTCTCCTTCCCCTCGTTGCTAGATTACTCCATAGATTGATCTTGGTGATTCGTAGAAAGTTTTAAATTTCTGCTACGATCCCCAACAATGGCATCATGAGCTAGGTCTATGCGTAGATTCTATGCACGAGTAGAACACAAAGCAGTTGTGGGTGATGATTTGTTCAATTTGCTTACCGTTACTAGTCTTATCTTGATCTGGCGGCATTGCGGGATGAAGCGGCCCGGACCGACCTTACACGTATGCTTACGTGAGATTGGTTCCACCGACTGACATGCACGTGATGCATAAGGTGGCTGGCGGGTGTATGTCTCTCCCACTTTAGTCGGATCGGATTCGATGAAAAGGGTCCTTATGAAGGTTAAATAGCAATTGGCATATCATCGTTGTGGTTTTGCGTAGGTAAGAAACGTTCTTGCTAGAAACCCATAGCAGCCACGTAAAACATGCAACAACAATTAGAGGACGTCTAACTTGTTTTTGCAGGGTATGCTATGTGATGTGATATGGCCAAAAGGATGTGATGAATGATATATGTGATGTATGAGATTGATCATGTTCTTGTAATAGGAATCACGACTTGCATGTCGATGAGTATGACAACCGGCAGGAGACATAGGAGTTGTCTTAATTTATTTATGACCTGTGTGTCAATGAAAACGCCATGTAATTACTTTACTTTATTGCTAACCGTTAGCCGTAGTAGTAGAAGTAATAGTTGGCGAGGCAACTTCATGAAGACACAATGATGGAGATCATGGTGTCATGCCAGTGACGATGGTGTTCATGCCGTGCCTCAAAGATGGAGATCAAAGGCGCAAGATGATATTGGCCATATCATGTCACTTTATGATTTGAATGTGATGTTTGTCATGTTTTTACATCTTATTTGCTTAGAATGACGGTAGCATAAATAAGATGATCCCTCACAATAATTTCAAGAAGGTGTTCCCCCTAACTGTGCACCGTTGCTAAGGTCCGTTGTTCCGAAGCACCACGTGATGATCGGGTGTGATAGGTTCTAACATTCGCATACAACGGGTGTAAGCCAGATTTACACACGCAATACACTTAGGTTAACTTGACGAGCCTAGCATGTACAGACATGGCCTCGGAACACGGAAGACCGAAAGGTCGAACATGAGTCGTATAGTGGATACGATCAACATGAAGATGTTCACCGATGATGACTAGTCCGTCTCACGTGATGATCAGACACGGCCTAGTTGACTCGGATCATGTATCACTTAGATGACTAGAGGGATGTCTATCTAAGTGGGAGTTCATTAAATAATTTGATTAGATGAACTTAATTATCATGAACATAGTCAAAAGGTCTTCGCAAATTATGTCGTAGCTTACGCTTTAGTTCTACTATTTTAGATATGTTCCTAGAGAAAATTTAGTTGAAAGTTGTTAGTAGCAATTATCCGAAATGGGTCCGTAAACTGAGGATTGTCCTCATTGCTGCGCAGAAGGATTATGTCCTTAATGCACCGCTCAGTGAGCTGAACCTCGAGCGTCGGTTGTGGATGTTGCGAACATCTGACATACACGTTTTGATGACTACGTGATAGTTCAGTACGTAAGACTAACGGTTTAGAATTGTGGCACCAAAGACGTTTTGAAACGTCGCAGAACATATGAGATGTTCCAAAGACTGAAATTGGAATTTTAGACTAGTGCCCACGTCAAGAGGTATGAGACCTCTGACAAGTTTCCTAAGCCTACAAACTAAGGAGAAAAGCTCAATCGTTGAGCATGTGCTCAGATTGTATGAGTACTACAATCGCTTGAATCGAGTGGGAGTTGATCTTCCAGACAAGATAGTGATGGTTCTCCAAAGTCACTGCCACTAAGCTACTAGAGCTTCGTGCTGAACTATAACATATCAGGGATATATATGATGATCCTTGAGCTATTGCGACACCGCGAAAGTAGAAATCAAATAGGAGCATCAATTGTTTATGGTTAGTAAAACCACTAGTTTCAAGAAGGGCAAGGGCAAGGAAGGAATACTTCATGAGACGGCAAATCAGTTGTTGTTCTAGTGAAGAACCCAAGGTTGAACCAAACCCTAGACTAAGTGCTTCTGTAATGAGGGGAACGGTCACTAAAGCAGAACCACCCTAGATACTAGGTAGATGAGAAGGCTAGCAAGGTCGACGGAAGTATTTTGGATATACGTTATATTAATGTGTACTTTACTAGTACTCCTAGTAGCACCAGGGTATTAAGATACCGGTTCAGTTGCTAAGTGTTAGCAACTCGAAATAAAAGGCTACGGAATAAACGGAGACTAGCTGAAGGTGAGATGACGATATGTGTTGGAAGTGTTTCCAAGGTTGATGTGATCAATCATCGCATGCTCCCTCTACCATCGAGATTGGTGTTAAACCTAAATAATTGTTATTTGGTGTTTGCGTTGAGCATAGACATCATTGGATTATGTTTATCGCAATACAGTTATTCATTTAAGGAGAATAATGGTTACTATGTTTATTTGAATAATACCTTCAATGGTCTTGCACCTAAAATGAATGGTTTATTGAATCTCGATCGTAGTGATACACATGTTCATGCCAAAAGATATAAGATAATAATGATAGTACCACATACTTGTGGCACTGCCATTTGAGTCATGTTGGTATAAAACGCATGAAGAAGCTCCATGTTGATGGATTGGACTCACTCATTTTTGAAAAGATTGAGACATGCGAACCATGTCTATTGGTAGATATGCATGAAGAAACTCCATGCAGATGGATCGTTTGGACTCACTTGATTTTGAATCACTTGAGACATGCAAATCATACCACATGGGCAAGATGACTGAAAGGCCTCGTTTTCAGTAAGATGGAACAAGAAAGCAACTTGTTGGAAGTAATACATTTTGATGTGTGCAGTCCAATAAGTGTTGAGGCACGCAGTGGATATCGTTATGTTCTTACTTCATAGATGATTTGAGTAGATGCTGAGTATATTTACTTGATGGAACACAAGTCTGAATTATTGAAAGGTTTAAGTAATTTCAGAGTGAAGTTGAAGATCGTCGTGACAAGATGATAAAATGTCTATGATATGATCATAGAGATGAATATCTGAGTTACGAGTTTGGCACACAATTAAGACATTGTGGAAATTGTTTCACAACTAATACCGCCTGGACCACCATAGTGTGATGGTGTGTCCGAACATCATAACTGCACCCTATTGGATATGGTGCATACCATGATGTCTCTTATCGAATTACCACTATCGTTTATGGGTTAGGCATTAGAGACAACCGCATTCACTTTAAATAGGCACCACACAATTCCGTTGAGACGACACCGTATGAACTATAGGTTTAGAGAAACCTAAGCTGTCGTTTCTTAAAATTTTGGGGCTGCGATGCTTATGTGAAAAAGTTTCAGGCTGATAAGCTCGAATCCAAAGCGGATAAATGCATCTTCATAGAATACCCAAAACAGTTGGGTATACCTCCTATTTCAGATCCGGAAGCAAAATTGATTGTTTCTAGAAACGGGTCCTTTCTCGAGGAAAAGTTTCTCTCGAAAGAATTGAGTGTGAGGATGGTGGAGACTTGATGAGGTTATTGAACCGTCACTTCAACTAGTGTGTAGCAGGCACAGAAAGTTGTTCCTGTGGCACCTACACCAATTGAAGTGGAAGCTTATGATAGTGATCATGAAACTTCGGATCAAGTCACTACCAAACCTCATAGGTCGACAAGGATGCATACTACTTCAGAGTGGTACGTAATCCTGTCTTGGAAGTCATGTTGCTAGACAACAATGAACCTACGAGCTATGGAGAAGCGATGGTGGGCCCGGATTCCGACGAATGGCTCGAGGCCATAAAAAATCCGAGAGAGGATCCATGTATAAAACAAAGTATAGACTTTGAAAGAACTACTTGATGGTCCTAAGGCTGTTGGGTGCAGATGGATTTTAAAAGGAAGACAGACAATGATGGTAAGTGTCACCATTAAGAAAGCTCGGCTTGTCGTTAAGATGTTTCCCGACAAGTTCAAGGAGTTGACTACGATGAGACTTTCTCACTCATAGCGATGCTAAGAGTCTGTTGGAATTATGTTAGTAGTTACTGCATTATTTATGAAATCTTGCAGATAGGATGTCAAAACATTGTTTCCTCGACGTTTTTCTTGAGGAAAGGTTGTATGTGATACAACCAGAAGGTTTTGTCAATCCTGAAAGATTCTAACAAGTATGCAAAGCTCCAGCTATCCTTCTAAGGACTGGATTAAGCATCTCGAAATTGGAATGTGCGCTTTGATGAGATGATCAAAGATTTTGGGTTTATATAAAGTTTATGAGAAACTTGTATTTCCAAAGAAGTGAGTGGGAGCACTATAGAACTTTTGATGAGTATATGTTGTTAACATATTGTTGATCAAAAATGATGTAGAATTTCTGGAAAGCATGCAGGGTTATTTGAAAAGTGTTTTTCGATGGAAAACTTGGATGAAACTACTTGAATATTGAGCATCAAGATCTATAAGGTTAGATCAAAAATGCTTACTAGTACTTTCAAATGAATACATACCGTGACAAGATTTTGAAGGAGTTCAAAATAGATCAGCAAAGAAGGAGTTCTTGGCTCTGTTACAAGGTGTGAGTGTTGAGTAAGACTCAAGACCTGACCACGGCAGAAGAGAGAGAAAGGACAAAGGTCGTCCCCTATGCTTTAGACGTAGGCTCTATAGTATACTATGCTGTGTACCGCACCTGAAGTGTGCCAAGCCATGAGTCAGTCAAGGGGTACTAGTGTGATCTAGGAATGGATCACAAGACAACGGTCAAGGTTATCCTTAGTAACTAGTGGACTAAGGAATTTTCTCGATTATGGAGGTGATAAAAGAGTTCGTCGTAAAGGGTTACGCCGATGAAATCTTTGACACTAATCTGGATGATTCTGAGTAGTAAACCGGATTCGTATAGTAGAACAATTATTTGGAATAGCTCCAAATAGAGTGTGGTAGCTACATCTACAAGATGACATAGAGATTTGTAAAGCACACACGGATCTGAAAGGTTCAGACCCGTTGACTATAACATCTCTCACAAGCATAACATGATCAAACCCAGAACTCATTGAGTGTTAATCACATGGTAATATGAACTAGATTATTGACTCTAGTAAACTCTTGGGTGTTAGTCACATGGGGATGTGACCTTGAGTGTTAATCACATAGCGATGCGAACTAGATTATTGACTCTAGTGCAAGTGGGAGACTGTTGGAAATATGCCCTAGAGGCAATAATAAATTAGTTATTATTATATTTCCTTGTTCATGATAATCGTTTATTATCCATGCTAGAATTGTATTGATAGGAAACTCAGATACATGTGTGGATACATAGACAACACCATGTCCCTAGTAAGCCTCTAGTTGACTAGCTCGTTGATCAATAGATGGTTACGGTTTCCTGACCATGGACATTGGATGTCGTTGATAACGGGATCACATCATTAGGAGAATAATGTGATGGACAAGACCCAATGCTAAGCCTAGCACAAGATCGTGTAGTTCGTATGCTAAAGCTTTTCTAATGTCAAGTATCATTTCCTTAGACCATGAGATTGTGCAACTCCCGGATACCGTAGGAATGCTTTGGGTGTACCAAACATCACAACGTAACTGGGTGGCTATAAAGGTGCACCGCGGGTATCTTCGAAAGTGTCTGTTGGGTTGGCACGAATCGAGACTGGGATTTGTCACTCCGTGTAACGGAGAGGTATCTCTGGGCCCACTCGGTAGGACATCATCATAATGTGCACAATGTGACCAAGGAGTTGATCACGGGATGATGTGTTACGGAATAAGTAAAGAGACTTGTCGGTAACGAGATTGAACGAGGTATCGGGATACCGACGATCGAATCTCGGGCAAGTATCATACCGATAGACAAAGGGAATTGTATACGGGATTGATTGAATCCTTGACATTGTGGTTCATCCGATGAGATCATCATGGAGCATGTGGGAGCCAACATGGGTACCCAGATCCCGCTGTTGGTTATTGACCGGAGAGTTGTCTCGGCCATGTCTGCATGACTCCCGAGCCCGTAGGGTCTACACACTTAAGGTTCGATGACGCTAGGGTTATAGGGAAAGTATGTATGCGGTTACCAAATGTTGTTCGGAGTCCCGGGTGAGATCCCGGACATCACGAGGAGTTCCGAGATGGTCCGGAGGTAAAGATTTATATATGGGAAGTCCCGTTTTGGTCACCGGAAAAGTTTCGGGTGCTATCGGTAACGTACCGGGACCACAGGGAGGGTCCCGGGGGTCCACCAGGTGGGGCCACCAGCCCCAGAAGGCTGCGTGGGCCAAGTGTGGGAGGGGACCAGCCCCAGGTAGGCTGGTGCGCCCCCCACCAAGGCCCAAGGTGCGTGGAGAGTGGGAAGGGGGCAAACCCTAGGTCCAGATGGGCCTTAAGGCCCACCCTAGGGCGCCCCCCTTCTCTTCCCTCCCTTGGTCGCACCCTAGATGGGTTTTGGGGGCTGCCGCCACCCCTAGGGATGGAACCCTAGATGGGGGCGCAACCCCTCCCCTTCCCCTATATATACTTGAGGTATTGGGGGCTGCCCAACATATGATTTGATCTCCCTCTTGGCGCAGCCCTACCTCTCTCCCTCCTCGTCTCTCGTAGTGCTTGGCGAAGCCCTGCTAGAGTCCCGCGCTCCTCCACCACCACCACGCCGTCGTGCTACTGCTGGACGGAGTCTTCCCCAACCTCTCCCTCTCTCCTTGCTGGATCAAGGCATGGGAGACGTCACCGGGATGCACGTGTGTTGAACGCGGAGGCTCCGTTGTTCGGCGCTTAGATCGGAATGGACCGCGATCTGAATCGCCACGTGTACGACTACCTCATCCGCGTTCTTGCAACGCTTCCGCTTAGCGATCTACAAGGGTATGTAGATGCACTCTCCTTCCCCTCGTTGCTAGATTACTCCATAGATTGATCTTGGTGATGCGTAGAAAATTTTAAATTTCTGCTACGATCCCCATCAAGTAAAACATCTCATAGTACATGGACATGTGAGTGAAAGTTTGAGTCCTTGTGCCGCTTCGGTCATTCTTTTGCCAAAACGAGACGGTAGCTTTCGCATGTGTTCCGATTGTAGACCTATCAATGCTATCACCGTTCGCTATAGGTATCCCATTCCACGCCTTGATGATATGCTTGATGAACTTAGTGGTGCCACTATATTTCCCAAAACTGATCTTAAAATTGGTTACTATCAAATCCGCATACCAGAGGGTGATGAATGTAAAACCACTTTCAAAACAAAGTTTGGCTTGTATGAGTAGTTAGTCATGCCTATGGGTTTATCGGAAGCACTGGGTACTTTCATGCGTCTTATGAATTATGTGTTTCGCCCTTACATTGGTGAGTTTGTTGTGGTCTACTTCGATGATATCCTTGTTTATAGAAAATCTCTCAAAGATCATGTCACCCATGTTCGAACCGTTTTGCAAACTCTTCGAAAAGAGTGTCTCTATGCTAACATGGAAAAGTGCCTTTTTGGCCTTGACAAGCTCGTTTTCTTGGGTTTTGTTGTTTCCTCTAAGGGTGTTCATGTTGATGACTCTAAGATCAATGCTATAAAAACTTGGCCACAACCAATCAACTTGCATCAAGTGCGTAGCTTCCTTGGTTTAGCCGGTTTCTACCGTAGATTTGTGAAGGACTTTAGCACCATTGCTTCACCTTTGCATGCTTTGAGCAAGAAAAATGTGCCTTTTGTTTGGGGACCATCCCAAGATACCGCTTTCAATGAGCTTAAGAATTTACTTACTCATGCTCCCGTGCTCGTTTTACCCAACTTTGACAAACCCTTTGAGATTCATTGTGATGCTAGTGGTAATGGCATAGGAGGTGTGTTAACGCAAGAGAAGCGCCCCATAGCTTACTTTAGTGAGAAACTTTCCGGAGCGCAACTCAATTACCCCATCTATGACAAAGAGTTATATGCTTTAGTGCAAGTTTTGCATGAATGGGAACATTATCTTCGCCCTCATGAATTTATCATTCATACCGATCATGAAACGCTTAAATACCTTAAGGGTCAAACTAAGTTGAATAAGTGTCATGCTAAGTGGAGTGAATTCATTGAGTCATTTCCTTATATCATCAAGTACATCAAAGGTAAGGAAAATGTTGTGGCGGACGCTCTTTCCCGCATATGCATGCTTGTTACTCAACTTGAATTGGATGTCATTGGCTTTGAGTACCTAAAAGACTTGTATGAGCATGATCCTACTTTTGCTTTTCCTTATACCAAATGTTTGACGCACATGGATACCTTATGAGAGCTAACAAACTTTGCATCCCCGAGTCTTCTCTTTGTTTGTTGCTTTTGCAGGAATCTCATGGAGGAGGACTAATGGGACATTTTGGATGTGACAAGACTTTCGCTACGCTCTCCAAGAACTACTATTGGCCCAAGATGTTTCGCGACGTCAACCGCTTCACCAACCAATGCTCTACATGTCGCAAAGCTAAGTCTAAAGTTCAATCCCATGGACTTTATATGCCTCTCCCAATTCCATATCAACCATGGGAAGATATTAACATGGATTTTGTACTTGGATTGCCTATAACTAGAAATGGAAAGGATTCGGTATTTGTTGTTGTGGACTGATTCTCTAAGATGGCACACTTCATTCCTTGCAACAAGATAGACGATGCTTCACATGTTGCCAATCTCTTTTGTAGGGAAATATTGCGTCTACATGGAGTGCCAAAGACGATTGTCTCAGACCGCGACGTAAAGTTCCTAAGCTACTTTTGGAAGACCCTATGCGCCAAGCTCGGAATCAAGCTACTCTTCTCCACGGTGTACCATCCACAAACCGACGGCCAAACGGAGGTGACCAACCGCACACTCTCCGCTCTCCTTCGCGTGCTCATCAAGAAGAACATCAAGGAGTGGGAGGAGTGTCTACCTATCGCCAAGTTCGCCTACAACCGAGCAAGACACTCAACTACCGGCAAGTCCCCCTTCGAGGTCGTCTACGGATTCAACCCATTGTCACCATTGGACATTCTTCCTCTACCACTACAAGAGTGCATTAATATGGATGCAAGTGCACGTGTGAACCATCTCAAGAAGGTGCATGAAGATACAAGGCACACCATCGAGCGCCAAGTACAACAACTTGCAACCAAGCTCAACATCAATAAGCAACCCTTGGTATTCAACATTGGTGATCTTGTGTGGCTACACCTTCGCAAGGACCGCTTCCCTACCGAACGAAAGTCCAAACTCCTACCACGAGCGGATGGACCCTTCAAGGTGCTTGCACGCTACAACAACAATGCTTACAAGATCGACCTCCCGCGCGACAAGTACAACGTGAGCGACATCTTCAACGTCAAGGATCTATCGCCCTACCATGGTGATGAAGAATTCGATCTGACGTCGGATCTTTCCCAAGGGAGGGGAGATGATGCGGAGCATCCCAAGATCATCCCCATGGACCTACCTACGTCTCCCTCGACACCACTTGGACCAATGACAAGGGCACGAGCAAAGGCTATCGAAGATAAGGTGAACTCGCTCCTCTCCGAACTACCACTTTCTATACATGAGACATGGCTACTACGTCAAGCGAAAACACTATGCGTGATCAGGTACTTGGAGGAGAGCCACGGAGCAGCTACACCCATCGAACAAGATGACGAGGACACCAAGCGCCAAGGTCATAAAGAAGGAAGGCCAACAAAGCTACAGCCACCAGACGACCGGTCGGGACCGGACGTCCGGATCCTGAAGCCCCAGCCGAAAGCTACAGCGAGCGGACGTCCGGCCAGGACCGGACGACCGACCACACCTCCCAGCAAGCGGACGACCGGGAAGGACTGGACATCCGGCGCCACCGCACCCGAGCCAAATTAGCAGAAGTCCGAAGTGACCGGACGTCCGGCACCTCCATCACAAAATAGAAATAGCGGAAGTCCGGCGACCACCGGATTTCCGGACGCCCACGAGCCACCGGACGACCGGTCCCCAGCGGACGTCCGGTACCTGTCTGCGCACAGGATTCAGGCCCGAGGCCCATGTACCCCTCACTTCGTCCCCATTTGCACTAAGACTATAAATAGACCTCCTACTCCTCCTAGCTAGGGTTAGCAAAGTAGTAGCTCAATAGAGATAGAGCTTTGCTCATCCATTATGGATCTACTCCACGAGAGATACCGCGGCCCCTCTTTGGAGAATATCCCTTGGATTCAAGACCCCCTTTTGGGTGGCCCCCATCAAGACCTCCTTTGGAGAAGAACCGGTTACCGTGTATCGTCCCTTGTTGATGGTGGATCATGTATCTTCCTTTGTGTTCATGGATCTAGCGCATGTGTGATCTATCTGGTTGGTTTTAGTGTTTCTCTCGTGTTTCCCCTCGTGTTTACCCTCATGATTCCCCTCGTGTTCCTCGTGTTCTTCGCGGGATCCGCTCCTTTTGTGAAAGATCGGCCATCTAGGGTTCCACCCTACATCAGATAGACATCCCTCGAGTCATCTAAATGATCACGTGATCCAGATCAACTAAACCATGTCCGATAATCACGTGAGATGGAGTAGCTTTCAATGGTGAATATCACTATGTTGATCATATCTACTATATGATTCATGTTCGACCTTACGGTCTCAGTGTTCCGAGGCCATATCTGCATATGCTAGGCTCATCAAGTTTAACCCGAGTATTCCACGTGTGTAAAACTGGCTTGCACCCGTTGTATGTGAACGTAGAGCTTATCACACCTGATCATCACGTGGTGTCTCGGCACGACGAACTGTTGGAACGGTGCATACTCATGGAGAACACTTATGCCTTGAAATTTAGTGAGGGATCATCTTATAATGCTACCGCCGTACTAAGCAAAATAAGATGCATAAAAGATAAACATCACATGCAGTTAAAATAAGTGATATGATATGGGCATCATCATCTTGTGCCTTTGATCTCCATCTCCAAAGCACCGTCATGATCACCATCATCATCGGCTTGACACCTTGATCTTCATCGAAGCATCGTTGTCATCTCGCCAACTATCGCTACTACGACTATCGCTACCGCTTAGTGATAAAGTAAAGCAATTACATGACGATTGCATTTCATACAATAAAGCGAAAACCATATGGCTCCTGTCAGTTGCCGATAACTGTTACAAATCATGATCATCTTATACAACAATTTATATATCATCACATCTTGACCATATCACATCACAGCAAGCCCTGCAAAAACAAGTTAGACGTCCTCTACTTTGTTGTTGCAAATTTTACGTGGCTGCTACAGGCTTCTAGCAAGAACCGTTCTTACCTACGCATCAAAACCACAACGATTTTTCATCAAGTGCGTTGTTTTAACCTTCAACAAGGACCGGGCATAGTCAAACTCGATTCAACTAAAGCTGGAGAAACAGACACCCACTAGCCACCTGTGTGCGAAGCACGGCGGTAGAACCAGTCTCATGAACACGGTCATGTAATGTTGGTCTGGGCCGCTTCATCCAACAATACCACCGAATCAAAGTAAGACATGCTGGTAAGCAGTATGAATATTATCGCCCACAACTCATTGTGTTCTACTCATGCATATAACATCTACGCATAGACCTGGCTCGGATGCCACTGTAGGGGAACGTAGTATTTCAAAAAAATTCCTATGATCACGCAAGATCTATCTAGGATATGCATAGCAAGGAGAGGGGAGAGTGTGTCCACGTACCCTCATAGACCGAAAGTGGAAGCGTTTAGTAATGCGGTTGATGTAGTCGAACGTCTTCGCGATCCAACCGATCCAAGTACCGAACGTACGGCACCTCCACGATCAGCACACGTTCAGCTCAGTGACGTCCCTCGAACTCTTGTCCAGTTGAGGCCGAGGGAGAGTCCCGTCAACACGATGGCGTTGCGACAGTGATGATGAAGTTTACTGGCGCAGGGCTTCGCCTAAGCACTACGACGATATGACCGAGGTGTGTAACTGTGGAGGGGGGCACCGCACATGGCTAAGAGAAACTTTGGTGTCCCTTTGGGGTGCCCCCTCCCACGTATATAAAGGGGGGAGGGAGTAGGAGGACAGCTAAGGTGTGGCGCGCCCAAGGGGGGAGTCCTACTCCAAGTAGGATTCGCCGCCCCCCCATTTCCTATTCCCACAAGGAGAAGAGGGGAAGGAAGAGGAGAAGAGAAGGAAAGGGGGGCCGACCCCCCAACCCTAGTCCAATTTGGTTTGGGCTAGGGGAGGGGGCGCCACTCCTTGGCCTTCCTCCTCTCTTCCACCACTAGGCCCATGAGGCCCAATAACTTCCCCGAGGGGGGAGGGGGTTCCGGTAACCCCGGTACTCCGAAACTCATCCGGAATGACTCGAACCATTCCGGTGTCCGAATGTAACCTTCCAATATATGAATCTTTATGTCTCGACCATTTCGAGACTCCTTGTCATGTTCGTGATCTCATACGGGACTCCGAACAAACTTCGGTACATCAAATCACATAACTCATAGTACAAATCATCATCGAACATTAAGCGTGCGGACCCTACGGGTTCGAGAACTATGTAGACATGACCGATACACATCTCCGGTCAATAACCAATAGCGGAACCTGGATGCTCATATTGGCTCCCACATATTCTACGAAGATCTTTATCGGGCAAACCGCATAACAACATATGTTGTTCCATTTGTCATCGGTATGTTACTTGCCCGAGTTTCGATCGTCGGTATCATCATACCTAGTTCAATCTCGTCACCGCAAGTCTCTTTAATCATTCCATAATGCATCATCCCATGGCTAACTCATTAGACACATTACTTGCAAGGCTCATAGTGATGTGCATTACCGAGAGGGCCCAGAGATACCTCTCCAATACACAGAGTGACAAATCCTAATCTCGATCTATGCCAACTCAACAAACACTATTGGATACACTTGTAGAGCATCTTTATAATCACCTAGTTACGTTGTGACATTTTATAGCACACAAGGTGTTCCTCTGGTATTCGGGAGTTGCATAATCTCATAGTCTGTGGAACATGTATAAGTCATGAAGAAAGCAACAGCAGAAAAACTAAACGATCATTATGCTAAGATAACGGATGGGTCTTGTCCATCACATCATTCTCTAATGATGTGATCCCGTTCATCAAATGACAACACATGTCTATGGTTAGTAAACTTAACCATCTTTGATTAGCGAGCTAGTCAAGTAGAGGCATACTAGGGATACTCTGTTTGTCTATGTATCCACACATGTACTAAGTTTCTGGTTAATACAATTCTAGCATGAATAATAAACATTTATCATGATATAAGGAAATATAAATAACAACTTTATTATTGCCTCTAGGGCATATTTCCTTCATTGCAACATTGTTTTTGTGCCCGTTTACTATTTGCTGCCTTGCTGTTTTTATTTATTCAGATTATAAAAATATATATCTACCATCAATATTACACATTTATCATCATCTCTTCGCCGAACTAGTGCACATTTTGCCATTGTATTGGGTGTGTTGGGGACACAAGAGATTTCTTGTATTTGGTTGCAGGGTCGTTTGAGAGAGACCATCTTCATCCTACCCCTCTCATGGATTGATAAACCTTAGGTCATCCACTTGAGGGAAAATTGCTATTGTTCTACAAAACTCTGCGCTTGGAGGCCCAACACGTGTCTATAAGAATAAAGTTGCGTAGTAGACACCAGGTTTGTTCGGGGTATCTTCACCTCGACCGGAACCAAAATTAGCTACCCCTCAACCTACTGCACCTACTAAAAATATTGAATATGAAATTCCTTCGGGTATGATAGAACAACTGCTAACTAATCCTTATGCAGGAGATGGAACCAAACATCCTGATATGCACTTGATATATGTACAACAAATTTGTGGATTATTCAAGCTTGCAGGTTTACCCGGAGATAAAAGTTATGAAAAAGGTTTCCCCTTTATCTTTGAAGGGAAAAGCATTGGCATGGTATATGCTATGCGATGATATTGGATTTTGAAATTGGAATCTTTTGAAATTGGAGTTCCACCAAAAGAATTATCCAATGCATCTAGTTCATCGTGATCCGAATTATATATATAATTTTTGGCCTCGTGAAGGAGAAAGTATCGCTCTAGCTTGGGGGAGGCTTAAGTCAATGTTATATTCATGCCCCAATCATGAGCTCTCAAGAGAAATTATTATCAAGAACTTTTATGCTCGGCTTTCTCGTAATGATCAAACCATCCATGATACTTCTTGTGTTGGTTCTTTTATGAAGTAGACTATTGAATTTCGGTGGGATCTTTTGGAAAGAATTAAACGCAACTCTGAAGATTGGGAACTCGACGAAGGTAAAGAGTTAGGTATTAAACTTAAATATGATTGTGTTAAATCTTTTATGGATACCGATGCTTTTCAAAAGTTTAGCACTAAACATGGACTTGACTCTGAGATAGTAGCCTCCTTTTGTGAATCATTTGCTACTCATGTTGAACTCCCTAAAGAGAAGTGGTGTAAATATCACCCACCTATTAAAGAAGAAACTAAAGAACTGGTACCAGTTAAAGAAGAAACTATACTTTATAATGTTGATCCAGTTCTTCCTTCTACTTATATTGAGAAACCACCTTTCACTGTTAGGATAAAGGGACATGCTAAAGTTTCAACTGTGGTCAACAAAAGCTATATTAGAACACCTAAACCTGATAAATAGATTAAAGTTGAACCTAGTATTGCTATGGCTAAAGATCTCTTAGAAGAAGATATGGATGGGCATGCTATTTACTTCTGTGAAGAAGCTGCTAGAATTGCCAAACCTGATAAAAAAGATAAACATAGACCTGTTGTTGGCATGCCCGTCATCTCAATTAAAATAGGAGATCACTATTATCATGGTTTATGTGAAATAGGTGCTAGTGTGAGTGCAATTCCTTATACCTTATATCAAGAAATTATGAATGACATAGCACCCGCAGAGATAGAAGACATAGATGTTACTATTAAACTTGCTAATAGAGACACTATATCACTAATTGGGATTGTTAGAGATGTTGAAGTCTTGTGTGGGAAAATAAAATACCCTACTCATTTTCTTGTTCTTGGTTCCCCACAAGATGACTTTTGTCCCATTATTTTTGGTAGACCTTTCTTGAACACCGTTAATGCTAGAATTGACTGTGAGAAACAGACTGTCGGTGTTAGTTTTGGTAATGAGTCCCATGAGTTTAATTTTTCCAAGTTTAGTAGAAATCTTCATGAAAAAGAATTGCCTAGTAAGGATGAATTAATTAGTCTTTCTTCTATTGTTGTACCACCTACAGATCCTTTAGAACAATATTTGCTAGACCATGAAAATGATAAACATATGCATGAAAGAAATGAAATAGATAAAATTTTCTTTGAACAACATCCTCTACTTAAACACAATTTGCCTATTGAAACTCTAGGAGGTCCTCCTCCACCTAAAAGTGATCATGTGTTTGAATTAAAACAATTGCCAGACACTTTGAAATATGCTTATCTTGATGAAAAGAAGATATATCATGTTATTATTAGTGCTAACCTTTCAGAACATGAAGAAGAAAGATTATGAAAGTTCTAAGGAAGCACCGAGCTGCTATTGGATATACTCTTAATGATTTAAAAGGCATTAGTCCCACTCTATGGCAGCACAAAATTAATATGGAACCTGATGCTAAACCTGTTGTTGATCACCAACGTCAGTTAAATCCAAAGATGAAATAAGTGATAAGAACAGAAATATTAAAACTTCTGGAAGCAGGTATAATCTATCCTATAGCTGATAGTAGATGGGTAAGTCCTTTTTATTGTGTTCCTAAGAAAAGAGGTATAATTGTTGTTCCTAATGATAAGAATGAACTTATTCCACAAAGAATTGTTACAGGCTATAGAATGGTAATTGATTTTAGAAAATTAAATAAAGCGACTAGAAAAGATCATTACCCTTTGCCTTTTATTGATCAAATGCGTGAAAGATTATCTAAGCACACACACTTTTGCTTCCTTAATGGATATTCTGACTTTTCACAAATTAATATCTTGACAGTTGCCTTCTAGGGCACAAATTAATATCAGAATGATCTTGTTCGCAAACATATACTTTAAAGAATCAAGTCTTCATACCCGCACATGTTTGTATTTATAAGTGTTCACTATGCAACTTGATTTGGTTCTAGTCCAAAAACTAGAATTAACACTCTTGCAAAAGCTGCTTAGAACCCCTTGTCTTTAAGGTGCACTTCCTCTCGTGGGTTCGATAACACAGGGTCACCTATAGGAAAAAAAGGCAAGAATCCTTTTCGCTCCTTTACCGGATCACTAAAGGGACTCATCGGTATGTATGACATTTTCAAGGCCATAGACGATGATATGTCGCATGCGCTTGTCAGTTGCACGTAGACGGAGAAATTTTGGATCACAACCAAGGATCGGTCTCAGCTTCATCTTCCACTTCCACGGCTACATCCACAAACTTGGGCTCTGGGTATCTTGTTAAATGTTCACTGGAGATGACAGATGCAAGATTATCACCACTATGCATAAAATCTGGACTTCGTGCAACTGTTGGATGCATGAGCGACAAGGATATGACCCGACACAGGCTATTAAAATGGGTTCATGAGACTGGCGATCTTGGGCCTACCAGTAACTCGTAAAAAAGTTGGCAGTGAACCAATGTTGGAGATCGCTCGAACCGGGGTGGGTTACAATCAACACTGATGGGTCGGTGAATACTGATGACATGAAGGGAGGGCGAGGGGAGTGGCTCCCTTGCATTTCTCGAAGCTTGGAGCATGCCTTTGCAGGGTGTGTCAGATTCTTTCACCGCTGGATTATTAGCCCTTTTGTGAAGGAATGATATTCGCTCAATTTTGTGGTTATTCACATGTGATATTGGAGGTCGATCGTTTGGAACCTATGAAAATAGCGCAACAACTCACATTCAATTGCAACGCGAGATTTGAGCTATTTTTGCTTCCCTCTTGGTTACTTACGTCAGTAGGGATGCCAATGTCCCAACCCATCAATGTGCTCATTTTTAAAATGGAGGAAAAAGCTTTGTCTCTTCTCATTAATTAATAAGAAACCGGACAAAGTTTTAAGATTATAGGACAACGCAGGTCTGAACAAAAGGGATCACTCTCCCGGAATTAAATGGCCCAAAAATCTAGCCCCAACAACTACCCAAGTCTTGGCCTCCTCCATGATCGTCGTTGCCACCCGCATGGGAAGGGAGGCCTTGTTCCGGAAGATCCAAGCGTTTCTCTTGTTCCAGATCTACCAACATACGAGCATATGTAACGAGTTGGTCGCCTTTCTGGAGTAGCCTAGTCGACCCTCGCTAGAGTTCCACCATTGTTTGACTATCTGGGGGTCGCTCCAAGAGAGGGTCGCAGATTGCATTCCCAACCAGTCATAAATTATGTTCTGAACTCTCATAGTAAAACGACATTTGAACATTAGATGAGTCGCAATTTTTGGTTCCCTTCTGCCGAGCTGGCAAGGGCCGCGGTTTGGCCAACCTCCGTGAAGCAATCTGTCGGCCATCCAGATCCTATCTTGAAGCACGGGTCAGGAGACGAATTTTATCTCCGGAGGAGCCCACATCTTCCAAACCATTGTTGTCATCTCGGACTTTATCAATCTGGCAACTTCATCCTATAAGCATTGGCGGCGGAATAGCATCCATGGTGGTGAACTTCCAGCGGATGGCATCAATAGTGCCTAGAGTAAGGTGGATCTCGTGGGATTTGCACCAAAGGTGACAGAATTGTTGGATGGGGGCAACTGATAGGCCTCCTTGAAGGTTTATGTGACAGATTCAGGCATTATTAGCCATAGCCTTGGCAAGAATTGGTACGTTTGGACATGGCAAAGATGCCCGAAGCGATGTCCTTCGACTTTTACCCATCAAGCCAAGGAGAATACCATAAACTGGTCGTCATGCCGTCGCCAATGTCGATCGATGTTGCCGCATAGAATAAGTATGTGTCTTCACCGTCACAAGGGGTTTCAAGGCCAACCCAAGCTCTCTAGGGATTGACCCAAGCAAACCAAAGCCATTAGAGTATAAGTAAGCGGGCAACATTTTCAAGATCAAGGATACCCAAAGCGCACATATTGGTTGGGCAACACACCATTCTCCAATTAACCCACTTGCCGCCCGAAACCTGATCGGATCCCACCCACAGAAACACCCGCTGAATCTGATGATACTATCTTGGTGCCAGGAGGAATGTCGGTTGCGGTGATGTGGTTGATCACGAAGGAAGTTAAGACTGACTTGACAAATGTGCTTGTTTTGCTTGTACATTTGATGGTACGAGGACGAATATATGTGGGTCGGGTGGGCGAGCGTGGGCCGGATCCCACGTGGCTCACGCTGTTGGGTTTCGTAGTAATTTCAAAAAATTTCCTACGCACACGCAAGATCATGGTGATGCATAGCAACGAGAGGGGGAGAGTGTGATCTACGTACCCTTGTAGATCGACAACGGAAGCGTTTGGTTGATGTAGTCGTACGTCTCCATGGCCCGACCGATCAAGCACCGAAACTACGGCACCTCCGAGTTCTAGCACACGTTCAGCTCGATGACGATCCCCGGACTCCGATCCAGCAAAGTGTCGGGG
This sequence comes from Triticum dicoccoides, assembly GCF_002162155.2. Lineage (NCBI taxonomy): Eukaryota > Viridiplantae > Streptophyta > Magnoliopsida > Poales > Poaceae > Triticum > Triticum dicoccoides. The sequence goes on along the minus strand of NC_041382.1, from coordinate 515,374,883 downwards.
AAGAGTTCCGTCAGCACGACGGTGTGGTGACGATCTTGATGTACTACCATCGCAGGGCTTCGCCTAAGCACCGCTACAATATTATCGAGGACTATGGTGGAAGGGGGCACCGCACACGGCTAAGAATATGATCACGTGGATCAACTTGTGTCTCTAGGGGTGCCCCTGCCTCCGTATATAAAGGTTCAAGGGAGGGGGGCCGGCCGGCCAGGAGAGGCGTGCCAGGAGGAGTCCTACTCCCTCTGGGAGTAGGACTCCCCCCTTTCCTAGTTGGAATAGGATTCGTGAGGTGGGAAAAGAGAGAGAGAGAGAAGGAGGGGGGCGCCGGCCCCCTCTCTCCTTGTCCTATTCGGACTAGGGGTGGAGGGGCGCGTGGCCCAGCCCTGGCTGCCTCTTCTCTTCTTCCACTAAGGCCCACTAAGGCCCATATACCTCCCGGGGGGTTCCGGTAACCTCCCGGTACTCCGGTAAAATCCCAATTTCACCCAGAAACACTTCTGATATCCAAACATAGGCTTCCAATATATCAATTTTTATGTCTCGACCATTTCGAGACTCCTCGTCATGTCCGTGATCACATCCGGGACTCCGAACAACCTTCGGTACATCAAAATGCATAAACTCATAATATAACTGTCATCGTAACCTTAAGCGTGCGGACCCTACGGGTTCGAGAACAATGTAGACATGACCGAGACACGTCTCCGGTCAATAACCAATAGTGGAACCTGGATGCTCATATTGGCTCCTACATATTCTACGAAGATCTTTTATCGGTCAGACCGCATAACAACATACGTTGTTCCCTTTGTCATCGGTATGTTACTTGCCCGAGATTCGATCGTCGGTATCCCATACCTAGTTCAATCTCGTTACCGGCAAGTCTCTTTACTCATTCTGTAATACATCATCCGCATCTAACTCATTAGTTGCAATGCTTGCAAGGCTTAAGTGATGTGCATTAGCGAGAGGGCCCGGAGATACCTCTCCAACAATCGGAGTGACAAATCCTAATCTCAAAATACGCCAACCCAACATGTACCTTTGGAGACACCTGTAGAGCTCCTTTATAATCACCCAGTTACATTGTGACATTTGGTAGCACACAAAGTGTTCCTCTGGCAAACGGGAGTTGCATAATCTCATAGTCATAGGAACATGTATAAGTCATGAAGAAAGCAATAGCAACATACTAAACGATCGGGTGCTAAGCTAATGGAATGGGTCATGTCAATCAGATCATTCAACTAATGATGTGATCCTGTTAATCAAATGACAACTCTTTGTCCATGGTTAGGAAACATAACCATCTTTGATTAACAAGCTAGTCTAGTAGAGGCATACTAGTGACACTCTGGTTGTCTATGTATTCACACATGTATCATGTTTCCGGTTTAATACAATTCTAGCATGAATAATAAACTTTTATCATGATATATAAGGAAATAAATAATAACTTTATTATTGCCTCTAGGGCATATTTCCTTCAGTCTCCCACTTGCACTAGAGTCAATAATCTAGATTACACAGTAATGATTCTAACACCCATGGAGCCTTGGTGTTGATCATGTTTTGCTCGTGGAAGAGGCTTAGTCAACGGGTCTGCAACATTCAGATCCGTATGTATCTTGCAAATCTCTATGTCTCCCACCTGGACTAGATCCCAGATGGAATTGAGGCGTCTCTTGATGTGCTTGGTTCTCTTGTGAAATCTGGATTCCTTCGCCAAGGCAATTGCACCAGTATTGTCACAAAAGATTTTAATTGGACCCGATGCACTAGGTACGACACCTAGGTCGGATATGAACTCCTTCATCTAGACTCCTTCATTTGCTGCTTCCGAAGCAGCTATGTATTCCGCTTCACACGTAGATTCCGCCACGACGCTTTGTTTAGAACTGCACCAACTGATAGCTCCACCGTTTAATGTAAACACGTATCCGGTTTGCGATTTAGAATCGTCCGGATCAGTGTCAAAGCTTGCATCAACGTAACCTTTACGATGAGCTCTTTGTCACCTCCATATACGAGAAACATATCCTTAGTCCTTTTCAGGTACTTCAGGATGTTCTTGACCGCTGTCCAGTGATCCACTCCTGGATTACTGGTACCTCCCTGCTAGACTTATAATAAGGCACACATCAGGTCTGGTACACAACATTGCATACATGATAGAGCCTATGGCTGAAGCATAGGGAACATCTTTCATTTTCTCTCTATCTTCTGCAGTGGTCGGGCATTGAGTCTGACTCAACTTCACACTTTGTAACACATGCAAGAACCCTTTCTTTGCTTGATCCATTTTGAACTTCTTCAAAATCTTGTCAAGGTCTGTGCTTTGTGAAAGTCCAATTAAACGTCTTGATCTATCTCTATAGATCTTTATGCCTAATATGTAAGCAGCTTCACCGAGGTCTTTCATTGAAAAACTCTTATTCAAGTATCCCTTTATGCTATCCAGAAATTCTATATCATTTCCGATCAGTAATATGTCATCCACATATAATATCAGAAATGCTACAGAGCTCCCACTCACTTTCTTGTAAATACAGGCTTCTCCAAAAGTCTGTATAAAACCAAATGCTTTGATCACACTATCAAAGCGTTTATTCCAACTCCGAGAGGCTTGCACCAGTCCATAAATGGATCGCTGGAGCTTGCACACTTTGTTAGCTCCCTTTGGATCGACAAAACCTTCCGGTTGCATCATATACAACTCTTCTTCCAGAAATCCATTCAGGAATGCAGTTTGACATCCATCTGCAAAATTTCATAATCATAAAATGCGGCAATTGCTAACATGATTCGGACAGACTTAAGCATCACTACGGGTGAGAAGGTCTCATCGTAGTCAATCCCTTGAACTTGCCGAAACCCTTTTGCGACAAGTCGAGCTTTGTAGACAGTAATATTGCCGTCGGCGTCAGTCTTCTTCTTGAAGATCCATTTATTCTCAATTGCTTGCCGATCATTGGGCAAGTCAACCAAAGTCCACACTTTGTTCTCATACATGGATCTCATCTCAGATTTCATGGCTTCAAGCCATTTTGCGGAATCTGGGCTCACCATCGCTTCTTCATAGTTCGTAGGTTCATCATGATCTAGTAGCATGACTTCCAGAACAGCATTATCGTACCACTTTGGTGCGGATCTTACTCTGGTTGATCTACAAGGTTCAGTAGTATCTTGTTCTGAAGTTTCATGATCATTATCATTAGCTTCCTCACTAATTGGTGTAGGTGTCACAGAAACAGTTTTCTGTGATGCACTACTTTCCAATAAGGGAGCAGGTACAGTTACCTCGTCAAGTACTACTTTCCTCCCACTCACTTCTTTCGAGAGAAACTCCTTCTCTAGAAAGTTTCCTAACTTAGCAACAAAAGTCTTGCCTTCGGATCTATGATAGAAGGTGTATCCAATAGTCTCCTTTGGATATCCTATGAAGACACATTTCTCCGATTTGGGTTCGAGCTTATCAGGTTGAAGCTTTTTCACATAAGCATCGCAGTCCCAAACTTTCAGAAACGACAACTTTGGTTTCTTGCCAAACCATAGTTCATAAGGCGTCGTCTCAACGGATTTTGATGGTGCCCTATTTAACGTGAATGCGGCCGTCTCCAAAGCATAACCCCAAAACGATAGCGGTAAATCAGTAAGAGACATCATAGATCGCACCATATCTAGTAAAGTACGATTACGACGTTCGGACACACCATTACGCTGTGGTGTTCCGGGTGGCGTGAGTTGCGAAACTATTCCGCATTGTTTCAAATGTACACCAAACTCGTAACTCAAATATTCTCCTCCACGATCAGATCGTAGAAACTTTATTTTCTTGTTACAATGATTTTCAACTTCACTCTGAAATTCTTTGAACTTTTCAAATGTCTCAGACTTATGTTTCATTAAGTAGATATACCCATATCTGCTTAAGTCATCTGTGAAGGTGAGAAAATAACGATATCCGCCACGAGCCTCAATATTCATCGGACCACATACATCTGTATGTATGATTTCCAACAAATCTGTTGCTCTCTCCATAGTACCGGAGAACGCCGTTTTAGTCATCTTGCCCATGAGGCACGGTTCGCAAGTACCAAGTGATTCATAATCAAGTGGTCCCAAAAGTCCATCAGTATGGAGTTTCTTCATGCGCTTTACACTGATATGACCTAAACGGCAGTGCCACAAATAAGTTGCACTATCATTATCAACTCTGCATCTTTTGGCTTCAACATTATGAATATGTGTGTTACTACTATCGAGATTCAATAAGAATAGACCACTCTTCAAGGGTGCATGACCATAAAAGATATTACTCATATAAATAGAACAACCATTATTCTCTGATTTAAATGAATAACCGTCTCGCATCAAACAAGATCCAGATATAATGTTCATGCTTAACGCTGGCACCAAATAACAATTATTTAGGTCTAATATTAATCCCGAAGGTAGAAGTAGAGGTAGCGTGCCGACTGCGATCACATCGACTTTGGAACCGTTTCCCACGCGCATCTTCACCTCGTCCTTAGCCAATCTTCGCTTAATCCGTAGTCCCTGTTTCGAGTTGCAAATATTAGCAACAGAACCAGTATCAAATACCCAGGTGCTACTGCGAGCATTAGTAAGGTACACATCAATAACATGTATATCACATATACCTTTGTTCACCTTGCCATCCTTCTTATTCGCCAAATACTTGGGGCGGTTCCGCTTCCAGTGACCAGTCTGCTTGCAGTAGAAGCACTCAGTTTCAGGCTTAGGTCCAGACTTGGGTTTCTTCTCTTGAGCAGCAACTTGCTTGCTATTCTTCTTGAAGTTCCCTTTCTTCTTCCCTTTGCCCTTTTTCTTGAAACTAGTGGTCTTGTTGACCATCAACACTTGATGCTCCTTTTTGATTTCTACCTCCGCAGCTTTCAGCATTGCGAAGAGCTCGGGAATAGTCTTGTAGCTTGGTGGCAGTGATTGGAGAATTCTGTCAATGACGCAATCATCTGGAAGATTAACTCCCATTTGAATCAAGTGATTATTATACCCAGACATTTTGAGTATATGCTCACTGACAGAACTGTTCTCCTCCATCTTGCAGCTATAGAACTTATTGGAGACTTCATATCTCTCAATCCGTTCAGACCGCATAACAACATACGTTGTTCCCTTTGTCATCGGTATGTTACTTGCCCGAGATTCGATCGTCGGTATCCCATACCTAGTTCAATCTCGTTACCGACAAGTCTCTTTACTTGTTCTGTAATACATCATCCCGCATCTAACTCATTAGTTGCAATGCTTGCAAGGCTTAAGTGATGTGCATTACCGAGAGGGCCCAGAGATACCTCTCCGACAATCGGAGTGACAAATCCTAATCTCGAAATACGCCAACCCAACATGTACCTTTGGAGACACCTGTAGAGCTCCTTTATAATCACCCAGTTACGTTGTGACGTTTGGTAGCACACAAAGTGTTCCTCTGGCAAACGGAAGTTGCATAATCTCATAGTCATAGGAACATGTATAAGACATGAAGAAAGCAATAGCAACATACTAAATGATCGGGTGCTAAGCTAATGGAATGGGTCATGTCAATCAGATCATTCAACTAATGATGTGATCTTGTTAATCAAATGACAACTCTTTGTCCATGGTTAGGAAACATAACCATCTTTGATTAACAAGCTAGTCTAGTAGAGGCATAATAGTGACACTCTGTTTGTCTGCGTATTCACACATGTATCATGTTTCTGGTTTAATACAATTCTAGCATGAATAATAAACTTTTATCATGATATATAAGGAAATAAATAATAACTTTATTATTGCCTCTAGGGCATATTTCCTTCACACGCGCCCTGTTGCGTCCGGGCCACCCCATGTCCACCCCAGTGGGCTGGATATGAGAGGTACCAATCAACCTGGGCATTTGAAGCCGGTTTGAGACGCCCGCCCGAGCCACTTCTTTTTGATCGGTTAGTGACCAGACTGTCTGTCGGAGCGTTCGAGGGGGATTTCAGGTGTCAGACTGTAGATGCTCTTCGTTAGTACGGTATTCATTAATAAAGCTCCCATTTTTTTTGAACCGGGCATAACCCCTTTCCATTACTTTGACATAACGGAAATACAAAGTTTTCACCGTTGCAGTTACTAAGGAGGCGAGAAAGGGGAAAGCGAGTTCAACGCATCCTTGGGAAACCCACTGCAAGCACTCGTCCTCGAGCAGCTTACCGTGGGGCGAAAACCCAAGGACACCCAAACACAGAACTAGCCCTAAACGATATCATCCAGCGAGGTTTTGATACAGCAAAAGAGCTCACGCAGGAGCAGAATGAGAGCGCTCACACAGGAGCAGCATGACCACAGATCAAGACCACGGCACACGACCAAGACGAGATTATGACCCAGCTCAGGCACCGATCCTCTCCCTTCAGTCCTGCTCCATCTTGCCTGAAGCCGCACAGATCCTCATCATGTTTGATGCGCTGGCTCTTAGCATTTTTTATCCTCTCTCCATCGCCTCCCGGTCCGTCCTAGTCATCATCCCTGCCCAATAAGAGATGAAACCACAAGCAGAATAAATCACAGTGAAAGGAGTCTTTAATTTTTTCTGTTCAAAGGTAGCTCGGTTTTGGCAATTCCATATAGCCCAGCACACGGCTGCAAGCACAAATGTGTAAAACTTTCCTCCATCAAGAAGGAAAACGTAGCACCATGAAAAGTATTGCCAAATATTGTTCGGACATGTGTCCGTACCCAGAACACACCCCACCGTCCTCCAGACCACCCTGGCCACAAGACATGTGAAAAACAGGTGATTTGAAGTCTCTCTGTTCCAACAGAAAGAACATTTGGGGTTGCCGGCCCATCGTCTTCTACTCATGACATCTCTAGTCAAAATAGCATCCTGAAAGGTTTGCCACACGAAAATTTGAATTTTCAAAGGGATCTTTGCCTGCCAGATCCATCTGTAGTTACAACCTGCGATGTTTCTCTCCAGGTAGTCATATACCGATCTGATTGTAAATTTATTCTTCTTGCCCAGGGTCCAAGCCACTTGATCAGGTTCATCCGATAACTCCCAGGAGTTAACAGTGTTATTGAGTTCATTCCACTGATCTAACAATGCTGCATGCAGCTGTCTCCGGAAGAAGTTTTCCCCTACACCATTTCTAAACTGTTCCACCGTGATCTCCTGTATATTACAAATGTTGTACAGCATAGGGTATTTCTGCTCCATAGGGAGTTCGTCATGCAAGGAATCTTTCCACACCCTGGCAAGGTTGCCCGACTTCATAATCACTTTACGACCGGCCAGGTAATATTCTTTTACTTTCATAATAGCTTTCCAGATAGGGGAATCACTAAATCTGCTTTTGACCGATGTAACCGTATCCTTTTTCAGGTATTTCGCTCGGATTACTTCTTGCCACAGCCCTTGTTGTGTTTCCAGTTTCCACCACCACTTGGTGAGAAGACTGATGTTCTGTTTTCGGAGATCTTTCACCCCCAGTCCTCCCTTATTCTTAGATCTACATATTCTGGTCCATTTGACCAGGTGATATCTCTTGCGGCCCTCATGTTCTTGCCAAAAGAAGCGCTTATGATGTTTGTCCAGTTTATCAATGACCATCTTAGGCAGGAGAAACATAGACATATAAAAATAGATGATGCTAGTAAGGGAAGAGTTCAAAAGGATAAGTCTTCCTCCTTATGAGGCCGCATTGCCTATCCAGGACTCGCAACAATGCAAGAATCGCTCATCGGCGAAGTTCCATTGCAGGCTATGAAGGGCCGAATAGCTGACTGGCACGCCCAAATATTTCATTGGGAAATGACCAATCTAACAATTAAACAGTTCTGCATAGAAGGTTAAAATATCATCATCCCCTCCAACACAAAGGATTTCGCTCTTTAGGAAATTGATTTTAAGCCCAAACATGAGTTCAAAGATATAAAGTAACAACTTCAAGTTAACAACAGCTTTTTTATCGTGCTCCAAGCAAATGACAGTGTCATCTGCATATTGAAGGATGGCTACCCCATCTTTGATAAGATCCGAAGCCAATCCAGTAAGAAGTTTTTCTTTCTGTGCGTTGCGGATCATTTTTGACAGTGTCTCAACTGCCAGGTTAAATAGAAAGGGGGAGTGGGGGTCGCCTTGACGCACCCCCTTGTGGCTTTGGAAATAGGGGCCTTTTTCATTATTCATTTTGACACTGACAGTGCCGTTGTAAAGAATTTTTTTAATCCAACCACACCAAGTTGTCCCAAAGCCTCGACCTCGATGACATTCCAATAGGAATTCCCAGTCGATCTTGTCATAGGCTTTTTCAAAGTCTAATTTCAGCACCACTCCGACTTTCTTTTTCTGGTGGGCGTGATGTAGAACTTCATGCAACGTAAGGATACCATCCATGATGTTCCTGTGTTTAATGAATGCGTTTTGATGTCTGCTAATCAGCTTGTCAGCAAAAAGCGCCACCCGGTTATCCAAAACCTTGGTGATAAGCTTATAAGGGCATCTTAGGAGACATATGGGGCAGTATTGCTGTATTTTCTTTGCCCCTTTCATCTTTGGAATAAGTGTAATCACCCCATAGTTCAGGCGGGCTATGTCAAGGTTGTTAGAATGGAAGGCTTTGAACAAACACATGATGTCACTCTTGACAAACTCCCAACAATGCATATAAAACTCTGCTGGAATGTTATCCGGCCCTGGTGCACGGTTACATCCCATCCCAAACAACGCTTTTCTCACTTCTTCTGTGAACTCGCTCGTGAGTAGGATATTATCCTCTTCATTGAGTTTTTCTTCTTCAGACCAGGTTTCAGGGGATAAATGGAACATATTGCCTCTGGCCGGACCAAACAGTTCCTTGTAATATGAGGTTGCGTGTTCTAGTAGGTTTTTCTTGCCCTCAATGTTCACCTCCCCCGCGGAGAACGAGTGAATAATATTTTTTCTCTTTCTACCATTAGCAATCTTGTGATAGAAAGCTGTGTTACTATCTCCTTTGAGCAGCCAACGCTCATTGGAATGTTGCAACCAAAACAGTTCTTCCATAACAAGGAGGTCATTTAATTCTGCATACAAGGAGGTCCTCTCTTCATAGATTTCTGGATCGAGGGGGCCATTTTCTTCCAACCTCTCAATCTTCTATAATTCTTCTTTGATGCATTTTTTTCTTTTTCTGGCATGCCCAAAAGAGTGAGCCCCCCATCCTTTGAAGTATTTCTTGATCCGTTTTGAGTTTGATATTCAAGATATCAATGGGATCCTCGGAATTCACATGTTGCTCCCAAATACTCTTAGCCTTGGCATAAAACTCTTCCTTCTTAAGCCAGCTTAGCTCAAATCTAAATTCCTGATTATGGGAAGGGCTAGTTTTCATAGGTTCTGTGACCAAAAGTAGTGGATTGTGATCCGAGGTATCTCTCACCAACTTACGAACAGATACCAAAGGGAATAGATCCTCCCATTTAGAGTTCATAAGAATTCTGTCTAGTTTCTCCAAGGTAGGGTGTTTCTGCTTATTGGACCAAGTGTACTTTCCCCCTCCCATATAAATCTCTCTTAAATTTAAGGATTGAATAACAGAATTAAATTTGTCTGTGTAATGGGAATGGGTCATTTTTTTGTTTTTCTCCTCACTGTATCGTAAGATATTGAAATCACTGCCCACTATATAGGGGACATGGATCTGGGAACAAGTAGTATCTAGCTCATTTAAGAATTCATTTTTCCTATCATCCTGAGCTGCCCCATAGACTACTACGAGAGCCCAGACGCACTTTTTTTTAATATCATATATGTTAGCTTGAATAAGGAAGCTTCCAAGTACCCAGGATATAATGTCAAGATTTTCTTTCTTGATACCACATAGGAGACCACCTGATTTGCCAATAGAAGGGGTCCAGTTCTAGATGTATCTATCCAAGGGGTCTACCTTTCTTAGGAATTTAGGAGAGAATTTTTTCTTCATAGTTTCTTGCAGACCTATAAAGTCCAGGGAATGATCTCTTATTAAATCAGAGAAGCAGGTAGTCATTCCTTTTTTTCCTGCTCCTCTGCAATTCCAAAACATTCCATTTATTTAATCACATTGTTTTTCCCCTTCTGGTAGTCCTACTAGGAGGCAGAGTAGGATTACCCTCTTTTTTCATTAAGGAAACACCATTTTTCTGACTCCTGGTCACAGGTTTGGATATCACCACATTAACTTTTCTATCCCTCTTCTTCCTGGATTTAACCATAATAAAATTCTCTTCCTCTACATCAGTTTCGTCACCCCACCTCAAATTCAAGGGGGTTTTGTCCCCTTTTGCATTAGTTAAGATCATAGGGATCTCCTCATTGTTATTATCTTCTTTTTTCTCCTCCCGAGGTTCATTGTTCCGACATTTTTCAAGTTCTCTCAGAACATCAATGCAGGTAAAGTCAGTATCAGGAATGTCAACACCCATTTTAACCGCCCTAAGAATCAACTCAGGGTTAGAGAGCGTTTCAAAAGAGTTTGGGCTGTTATGCGTACCTTCCATATTCCTCTTCTTCACCGCTACCACGACCTTTTCCTCCACCCTCTCCAGCTTGTTCTGCACATTACGCGAACTGAAGCGAAGGTTCTCTTCGGTGACTAGAGGGGGGGTAGGAATCACCTCATCTTCCACACCATCATCAGGCAATTCTACTCTGTAGTTGTTGCTTCCACCCAGCTTGTCTTGTTTGTATTCAGTCATCTCATTCACCTGTGTAGATGATCTCATGACATCAGAATAGGATTTTTGCCCATTGCTAGGCCAAAGAGTATCCGTTTTTCTTTCATTGTTAAGGATACTTACATTCTCCTCTCTCAGTTTCTGTTCTTGAGCCATAGTGTCGATTAACAGAGAAGTGTGCAAGGAGTCATCGGATTCCACACTCTCCTGCGACTCCCGAATGACGTCCTGCTTCTCTCCCTTGGACCTGGAAGGGGCCCTGCCCAGGCCCGGGAGAGAAACTGTTCATCATAGCTCCAGGAGCCGCCTGCTTATATCCCTCTTTTTCCACATTCTTATCAGGGCCCTGAGATATCTCAACTGTTTTTTCTCTCTGTTGGGATCTCTAGTCAGAACTTGCTCCACTTCATAGAAAAAATCATAAAAGTGCCCTCCTAAAACTACCTCAGCCACAACAGGGATTTCATCAGTGTTTCTGCACCCCATTTTAACACGAACAGAGCTAGGACGGTGCAGAGTTGCACCATCAATCTCAAGAGGAACACCTACCAACGATGTAACATAAGCCATATTTCTTTCGCTTCTCTTATCCAGAGGGACATTACTGACTCTAACCCAGGCTACCTCCATGACTCCTTTGGCCCCCACAGCAGATGACCACTGTGTGGCATGAATCACAACCCCACTTTTCTTAAGAGTGACTTTCCCCACATAACAGATTTGCGCTACTGCTTTGGGGTTAGGAAATCTCACAACAAAAACTCCAGGGCCAATAGCATGCGCCGAACAACGCCAACCCGTAGCCAAGTAATCGCTAAGATCAAGCTCCATTTGACGAGTCGATGTTTCCCCTTCAATGATAGTAACTACAATATTATTGGCCCTCTCCTTCACCTGATTAGCAGTACAAGAATCATGTATGTAGTAGAAGCCCTGCCCTTTTGACTGGAAAGCACACATAGGGGCAATGCATTCCCACGGAAGGAATTCGACACAAACAGAAGCAAGGTGACCTAATTTGTTGCAGCGCTCACAGAAAGCTTGCGGGCATCGCGTAGGAGGATGCTCAGGGGACTTGCAAATGGGACAGAGATCAGGATTCTTGGTAGGGTGCACCTGGTTTTGCTTTCCATGAGGACGCTGCTGCAGAGGGGGGGCGTGTTGATCTGCACTGACGCCGCCTGAGCCCGACGACGCCTGTGCCTTCTGAACCCAGATCCCGCCGTCGTGGATCTCGCGGCACCTCCCCGCAGCCTCCTCCCACCTGGATGTGTCATCCGACGCTGACGCGGCCTTGGACGAGTTGGAGTGGGAGTTGGTGTGCCTCCCGCCGTCGTCGCGCCGCCACGAGAACTTGCTCCTGTCGCCCCCGCGGCCGTTGCCGCGCCCAGGGATCCGACCCATTCCACGACCAGCTCTTCCTCCTCCCGTCGCCTCGTGCCGGTCTCCATGATAGCCGCGTCCCCCCTCCGTCGCCATGGGAGGGGAGGTGGCCACCGCAGCGAAGGATCTCAAGTCTCCCCCAACCTTGCCTCTCCACCACCCAAATGACTCTGCTGTCCTGGATCTAGGGTTTCTCTCCGCCGCCCAGAAATGGGAGAAATCTCATTCTAGGTCAAGCACGGGTCGGGGCGTGGGATTTATACCTC
>NC_041382.1:515325799-515362313 GCF_002162155.2 Triticum dicoccoides | reverse complement strand
CCGCCATTGACGGGCGGTTAGGAAAGCTCGGACCCGTCTCGGACCGAACCGCTCCCTTGGTCTGGTTTTTTTTGGGCTGAACCGCGTCAGGTGCCGCGGTGGATCTCAACGGCCGGTTCGCCGCCGGCAGCCGGTCGCGTACCCTAGCGAAGTGGCACGGGAAGGCCACGATATCACATAAAGCTCCCAATTACCACATGATTTATGTGGTAAGCAACCTCAAACCAAACAAAAATAAAGCTCCCAATTTTGTGATGTTTAAAAGAAAATTACGGAATAGTGTTACACGGACGGCACAAAGGCAGAAACTAAAACCAAGCGCCGCGGGGCTCTAGCCCGCGCTAGATTTACATCCAGACCCTCGAAGAAATAAAATAACCGCGTCGCAGAACAACCCTCTCCGTCGGCTTCCCTCCACATAACCTATCCGAAGTCGCAACTCGCAAACGCTACCAATTTCCCTCCCTTCCCTCGTTTTCTTCTCTCCTCGCGCTTTTTCCCCTTAACCCCTCGCACCGCCCCGCTCCCCGCCGCCGACCTCGCCGGAACCCTACCCAAGGAGCCCGCATCGGGGCGATCGCCGGAGATCCGACCAGGACCAGCCTCTCCACGCGCCGGGCTGGTGATCGCCGGACTCGGTGGTGCTGCGGCCCTCCTGTCGGAGACCATGTCGGGAGGTGGCCGGCCGCAGGCCGCGCAGCAGATCGTGCAATCGGTGCAGAAGTGCGTTCCGCTGGCCCCGGAGCGTCCGCCCTTCGCCGTCCCCGCCGAATACCACCGGTTCCCCTTGCCGCCGTCCTCCTCCGCCCCGGCAGCAGCGTCCCGGGGCAGCGCTGGCGGCGATGTCGAGGAGGGGATCGTCATCAGGATGCCCGTGAGTTGCCTCTTTGAGCCTACCCATGAACTTTACTGTACCATGTGCTTGTTTCTTGGAGGGATCTTCGTACGGATTTGGTGAGGTTTTGTGCACTTCGAGCTGTCATTTAGCGGAATATCGAACATGTTATACAGTTTATTGGCATGTTGATTTCGGTAGAATTGTCGGCAGCTTATTTCCATTCTCTGAATAATCTGGGGAAACATTGATGTTAAGCTTCCATCGCATTGGATAGTCTATCGATTTATCTGGTATCAATTGCAAATTGGAGTAATATTTTTCTAGAATACAAAGTGGAGTAATCTGTGTATGTAGTTCGCCGGTCCGCGGGGAGATTTGGGGTTTGGGGGCGATAGGTAATGTTTGGATGGCAAATGCCACATTCAGGTTGTTTTCCTTAATCCTTCCCAGCTGCTTGAGAGTTGCTTCTTGTCGGCTTGGGAGGGTACTAGAGTAGCATTTTTTTAGGAATACTAATAAAGTAGCATTTGATACTTTGTAGAATCGATTTAGATGTAAATTCGCTGTCGCCTCACTTTGTTGCAACTATGATTGGCAGTTCTCAGTTCTGGTGCTTCTGTCATGTTTCTTTTTCTGTGAATAGTCATGTTATTGCTAATTTAGTTATTATTACTGCAGTTCTCATGCCTGACGTGTATGTATCTGCAACACAGAAATTGCTGCTCATGTAGTAATTTGCATTGCACTTTGTTAGAGATATCTGTTTTCTTTGGATCACTGTGCTTGTTCCAGGTTAACGAGACAATGTTGCAGAAAAAACATGTTTGCGTATTTATGATGGTTACTTCCCCATAGTATAAAAAGATTTCATGATCTTTGTTATCTTGGACAGTGTACACGACTTTTCACATTGAAGCTCTGCAAATATAGTTGTGTTCTTTAGAGAGATTCTGAGTGTTTTGGTGAAGGAAATTGTCATTTGGGATTATTGGTAGCCATGATAGGATCACTGTTTGTGTAGTCATAGGTTCAATGCAGCTATAGCTTATACCTGACACTGGTGCTATCTGCTCTAGGTTTTCTTATATCTTTGTGTTGTGATCATGCGGATTGCTGTCCATTTTCATTGTTAGATTATACAGCATATAAACAAAATATTATCTGCCTACTAGACCCAGGAGGCATGTTGACTTACTCATGATACACTTACTGCATACATGAGAATTTGAGATCTGTTATTTGCATATGCCACTTAAGGCAATTTCTGATGTAAGATCACTGAATGATGCATTTTCTCCTTTTTGCAGCTAAAAAGAAAAGCTCCATGTGGAGAAAGTGATGCCATTGAGTCAACTGAATGGATGATAACCAGCCCTGGGTTTACTGAAGGAGTTAGCAGTCCACATATGACCCCTGTCTCTGGAAAAGCTGCTAGGACATACAAATCAAAGGCTAAAGGCAGCAAAGATGGACTGCAGACCCCTATATCAAATGCTGGCACGTAGAAACCTCTTGTTCTATACTACTGATTACATCAACATAGTTTTTTTTCACAACTTATACTTTTATATCTGGATGTGTTTTTTCGCACTAATATTTGAATGCATGCACCTTTGTATTTTGCAGGTTCACCTGGTACTCCACTCACTCCTGGTTCTTCCCGCGCTGAACATTCATTAGGTTTGTCTTGTCTCATACGATCTCTAGTTTTTCTCACCTTACTGTTGGGATTCAGCTTATGGTGCATTTATATCTGGTTATATCGTCATGCTTGATATTAGCTTTTACCTTTTTTTTCTGGGAATACCCAGCAGGAGTGCTGCCTATTCATTAAGTAGAAGAGAATTGCCTGGTTAGATATTAGGTTTTCTGACAGCTCTCTGTGTAATGTTTGTTCAGGGGAATTGACCAAAAAGTTCATCAGTTTGCTCAAGCAGGCTGAAGATGGCATTTTAGATTTGAATCATGTTGCAGAGATATTAGTGGTATAGATTTCTTCTCTTCTCATTAAAGCTAACATATATCTTGGTCCCTATTGATACAAGATTACCAATGGTTTCTAACAACAGGTTAAAAAAAGACGCATATACGACATTACAAATGTCCTTGAAGGAATTGGGCTGTTAGAAAAGAAGCTTAAGAACAGAATCCGTTGGAGGTAATCATTGTCTTCGTTCTAACTATTTATGCCTGTATTTATGGTGCGAAATGCTAAGCTCGCAATGCTGCAGGGGTTTGGATGACTCAGGAGCTAACTTAGACAATGAAATTTCAGTTTTGGAGGTACGTATTGCTGTAATTTTCTAGTTCTCGCAACCTTGAAATTGTCACAGTTTTGATAATTTCTTCTGAAGATAGAAACAGAAAACATTTTAATCTAAGCAGCCTTTTGTGTAACCTTGTCGCAGACAGAACTTGAAAATCTTAAACTCCAAGAAAAAGCATTGGATAATCGTATAAGGTTGGTAGCTACTGGAGGTTGCAAAATTATTGACTGTAATTTGTCTGGTACCTAAAGTAAATAGCTACATGATCTGAAAATAATTATACTTGCAGTGAAATGCATGAAAAGGTGAGGGAGTTAACTGAAGAAGAGAACAATCAGAGGTAAACTATATTCCTTCCATGTTTGGCTTTTGTACTTAATAGCATGCCACTTTCTAATCATGTACTAATTTTTTTCTGGTATTCCTGCCTTTAGGTGGCTATACCTTACCGAGGATGACATCAAGGGATTGCCCTGCTTTCAGGTCCGTCTGTTTTACTGAGAAATGCAATATTGTTCATTTCCAAAGGTCACTTTATTGCTAATTGTTCAGACTTAGCTTAACAGACCAGCTATAATAATCTGTATGGAGATAATTTTGTTGCGATCTCATATGGTCTTTGTCGTTCTGCAGAATGAAACACTAATCGCGATAAAAGCACCTCATGGCACTACACTGGAAGTACCAGATCCTGATGAGGTAATGAAACAGTCAAAGTGATGAGTTATCCATCTACTTCATCTATTGTTTAATAATTGTTACTAACTATTTTGCGACCTCTGTGAATCTGTTCCTTAATCAGGCTGGTGATTATGTCCAAAGGAGATACACAATCGTAATAAGGAGTACAATGGGTTCCATCGATCTTTACCTGGTTAGGTAATGTGTCAGTCTTCTCTTTGAGGCTTATGCATTAAACGGTAGATTGTCTTATTAACATTCTCATTATATTTTTAGTAAATTTGAGGAAAACATGGAAGAGCTGGTTGGTGTCACAACGCCTCCAAGGCATGCAAATGTGGCCGAACCTGCCTCCACAGACGGATTCATAGCAACAGAAGCTGGACAAAGCAGCAGATCAAAGGACAAGTTGCCGAATATTCAGCATATCCACAAAACTCCAGATCTAAATGCTCAAAACTTTGGCGGGATGGCAAAGATAACTCCAGAATTTGATGTAAGTTCCTTCTAAAAAAATGTTGATGCAAGTCGATATGAACTTTACGTTCTGTATAAATAAACTATTATGGAAGGTAAAAAAAATAATCATATCATTGAACTGAAAAGTACACCGGACTCTGATTTTTTCCCTTCATAACTTCTTTGTCCATGACATCTGTGAACGTCAACTCACATTAGTTGCATATATATTCTTGGACTCTTGATCTTTGTACTATCCAGTCACCTTTCTGGTAGCAATAACAATCTATTTTTAGCTTTCTATTGTTTTTCATCTTGTATTGATATGATATCCAGACTCTCAAAGACCCAGTGGCTCATGCTTGTACACACTTTTGCAGGTTGATGCTGACTACTACCTTCTCACTGACGGTGATGCCAGCAGCATTACAGATATGTGGAGAACAGCACGTATCCTTTAAGAAATGAATTCACCGTGATGTTGTTTAAAAAGGCACAACCCGACCTCAACTTTGAAGTACTTGACTAATGAACAGCAGAAGTGCAG
Source organism: Triticum dicoccoides (assembly GCF_002162155.2). NCBI lineage: Eukaryota > Viridiplantae > Streptophyta > Magnoliopsida > Poales > Poaceae > Triticum > Triticum dicoccoides. The sequence continues at coordinate 515,357,521 of NC_041382.1, read as the reverse complement.
TGGGATCAGTTCTTAGCTGAAGAGGCAACCGCCCCTCGCACACCCCAGCAACAGCCAGCAGTTGTCAGCAAATCTACAGCTGTAGGCCCAACCTGTGGATAGAGAACAAGATGATGATTAGGACATTCTGGAACAAGAGAGTTCGTTTCTTGGGGATGGTAAATGTTCTTCCTGGGACTCTTTGGAAGCTGGTGATTTCTACCAAATTTTGCGTCCTTTCTGGCAGTGGCCTGGCGATGTGTGTTCAGTAACTTATTGCTTTGCCGTGCCTCAATGGTTTCACCTCCTCCTTCCAGTCAGCGTATGTACATTGAGTCGCTAGTATTTTGTGTCTTCAGTCTGCCGCTTGAGCTTATCAGGTGATTTTCTCCAACTGGATTCCCCTGATAAGGTCAGTCTGGGCGCCTGCTTCTTCCTCTGCAAAAACCTGTAAATATTCTGGCAGGCGTGTACAAAGTACAATGGATAACTTATACCATTATACTAGGGCATATGTCGAGCAAACTGTGCAAATTCCATGCAGAAGAGTTTATAGGTCATTTCCCAAGCATTGACGATTTCTGGACTCACCATTCATTGTTATCATTACTAGCTAAAATTCGATATATTCCCAGTTACTAATACTAGTTTGTCTCTGATACATTGGGATTACTATCCTGTTTTACAAGAGCAGCAGCAAACATACAAAACAAGTAGGCAAAATCGTACTTTAGCCAGATTTCATTTACACTACTAGAACATCTAAGCTGGGCGTGATGCATAGACTACCAGCAAGCGCACATCGATCGAAGTGCCTATGCTTCACTGCTGCATCAGTGGAGTCAGTCGCCTCCCTTGGTGATCTTCCCTATCCAGTTGGCCACCACCGGCGTGAGCGCCATAGTCGGCGGGAACCTTATCGGCGACGCCGCCTTATGCGCGGCGTAGGCCAGCGCGAATGTCCCCACCTTCCCTCCGGTCTCGTCCGTGGCTATCCCAATCTGCAGCATTTATGTTAGAACAAAGCACAAACCCCGTCTGTGATTAAGAAGTTTGTGACCAGCTCGAGTCGAAAAGTAGCTCTGACCTTGCCGAGCAGCTGCTGGACGTCGACGCCGGCGTTGATGAGGAGGTAGCAGGCGGTGAAGGAGATGAGCGAGAGCGTGATCGAGGTGGCCAGGTACGCTCCGCCGTACTTGCCCAGGAGCTCCTTGGCCTGCTCCGTTCTCGACTTCCTCGGCTTCCCCTCCAACCCTTCCTCGCCTCCTTCCTCCTCCTTGGAGCTAAATATCTGAAGCAAGCAAACACGTCAGACGTCACACGATTCAGTTCACGTGTGCTTGCAAATTTCACTTCATGTATACGTATACTAGTAGGCTGCAGTGGCGTGCGTGCTTACCTTCCAGAGGCCGACCTCGAGGCCGTACTTCTCGGTGATCTCCTCGGCCGTCTTGGCGTCCTCCTCCTTGGTTTCCGGCACGGCGGAGAGCGGCCGGCGCGGCTGCCGGAGAGGCCGAGCGGCGAGGAAGCCGGGCGGGAGCTGCCTCTTGGGCTGCAGCAACTGGTGGTTGCGGTGGAGGTACCTGGCCGTGGCCGTGGGCGCGGCGTGGTTGGCAAGGGGGAGAGCTGGTGCGGCCATGGATGGAGCACGGACGATTGGATGGAGTGGAAACAGCAGAGGCTGCAGAGCGAAGACCGCCGAAGGAGCGGGTGGGGACGCGGGGGCAGGAATAGATAGGAATCGGGGCCGCCAGGTGGTACAATGTTACTGGGTGTTGTGCACGATGGACGGCTGGGATCGATGCGGGCTTGGGCTGCTGTGCTGATGCAAACGTGAGGTGGAGGCAGGTGACAAGTAGCCATCGCTGTGCCATTGAGTATGTACGGACTGCGTGTAGCACAGTGTGTTGACACGTCGCCAAAGCGTTCAGGCGCAGGGCCAATATCTCATTGCTTTTACACTTTTGTTGCTAGTAGTATGTAGTATTTCTCTTTAGTGATCTATAAACGTTCTTATATTTTTTTTACAGATGTAGTATAATATATTTCCTTATTCAAATTTGTCGAATGATTTCATACACAGGAGTAAGCCTTGATCAGCGTGACAGTGTTTCAGCTTCTACCTTTGCTAGCGGATACCCGCACGTTACCATTGGGATTATAGGAATTCGTATACACACAGAATCATCAGCCTTATTTAATCCCACAAAAAGAAAAGAATCTATGGTCTTTTTTGAACACTCCATACAATGTACTGGTGTCTGCATACGGAGACACGAACTTACTAGCCTTATTTAACCGCTTTGGTGCTGGTAAACCGTCGATCAGTCCTTCAGCTGCAGGCTGGGCATGGTGTAGTCTGCAAAACAAAGAAAAATGACACGTGATTACTCGCCCAACGCGTCGTCGACCGTTTCATAATCCAACGAATTCCTAGGCGAAGAACCACGCGAGCGATGAATCAAACAGCGCGTAACGTACCGCCGCACTTGTAGCCGATGGGGCGGTCGGCCAGGTCGCAGCGCTTGGGGATGGTGATGGCCACCTCCGGCTTGACCCCGACCCGGCGCACGATCTTGGAGAGCAGCACCGCGCAGAGGCACGCGGGGCTGCTCTCCCCGATCTCCTGCACCGCCGCGCAGCAGCGGTCCGAGGGCTGGGAGTCCGGGTCCTTCCCCGCCGCTATGCACGGCATCAGCTTCAGGGCCTCCTGCTCCGGGGGGGTGGCGCCGCACTCGTCCGTGCCCCCCGCGAGCCGCGGCGCGGCGGCGAGGACGGCGGCCAGGACCAGCGCGGCCGCGGACACCGAGACCAGGGATCTCATTGTTGTGCTCGTGGTGGTTTACGCTCCCTTTGCTCGGCTCTTGTGTGCGCGCGATGTCGTGGCTAAATGGCGGCATAGCTTCTGCTTATACATACAGTGTCCATGTTTTTTTTTTTGCTATGTACAGTGTCCATGGATTGCCGACCATGTAAGGAGCACGAACCTCGTGATGGGCGCAGCAGTCCCACTGTCAGATTCACCATCCGTCAGGATTGTCCTCTACGTTAAGAAGCACATGCATAGCACACCGGAGGGAACAAGATACGTGTGTGGCGCCGTCCTTTTTTTCTTCTCATGATAAATGTGTGCACAACTTCCTTCGTAGCGTGCGGCAATCTATCGTACATGGCAATCTATCGTACATGCACGACATTTGTGATGGCATGAAGGGTTGATACTACGGCTTGTGAACGCGGAACCATTAGTGATGGCAACCAATTAGAGTTCCCTTTTAGAAACGCCCACTACTCAAGTTGGTCCAGTTAAACGAGGGAAACCGCCCAAAAACCATACAAATACAACAGACGGTACAAAAAGAATAAATGATTGATAAGTGCCACACGTCAGGTGCGTGACACTTCGGCCCTGAAGTTTTCATAATAATTTCAATCATGCAAGGATGGCAAATTTCAGTGACACACAACAAGTTTCTATCAAAAATAAACTGAACCGCGAAAGTTGCCATGCTTCATAACTAAAGTTGTCATCCACGCGTTATTAGGGTCCCAAAAAAATTCCACAAAAAGCACAAACAAAACCATTAATTATTAATTAACGCAAGCCGTCTCAGCCAGACCCAAAGCCCACAAGAAATAGAGGGGGCTATGCAACAATTCGACCATTGCTACAATACTGTATATCTCAGGTTTATCCTAAAGAACTTATAGCTTCGCTTCTCTTCTTCCTGGTGATGGATATTGTCTCGATGGCTTTGCCCAAGTATAGCATAATAGTCAAATAAGATATCCTTCAAAGGGAATTTCATGTGCGAGCACCTTGCCTCTTTTAGGGAAGGCTATTTACCAAGTGAGGATATTACTCAGATTATTGAAGAGGATATTACTCAGAATACCAAGTGACAAGAAAACTATGAGTAGAGCTAAGAGGAGGCATAACAAAAAACAAATACCGACATGAAGACACTAATCTTGAATGTGCTCACTATCGTTTTGGCCGTACTTCTATTTTTTTGTTATTACGAAAAAGGGAGGTGGAAAGTCGGTGCCAAATTCATTGCAATCCTTGCTCGAGCTTATTTACGATTTTGTGCTGAACCTGGTAAGCAAACAAATAGGTGGTCTTTTTGGAAATGTCAAATATGAAATATGAAGCAAGTTTTTAATAAACTGCTCGAGTTTTAGCAGAAGTTGCCCTACAAGGTCGCATTGATTGGTTGAAAGGCTTCAAAGAAAACGTAGTTCGGGAGGTCGGGGGTTATACCTGTTGGTATTGGATTCCAAAATTTGTGCATGGTTCCCCACAAGACAAGAACCTTTATTTCGGAATAAAAGAAATCTATTCACATCGGAAGTGAGAGATTTATAAATGAAGGAAATATACAAAGTACCTTTGTTTGGGTCAAAAAAAAAACAAAGTACCTTTGTCCTCTGCAAAGACCATAAGATCAAATGGAGTTGGATTGATTTCTCACATTTACTAGATCAGAGATCAGAGTCAGGGGAGCTCTCACAAGTGAGCCTAAGCAAGTAGTGTGGTTCGAGGGGATACAAACTTGACCTTTACCGACTCAATTAAGGTATTACTGTTTGTTATATTAGACAAAAAATATTGCGTAAACCCTTTTGGATTGCTTTCATTGTACCTAAGTTACGGAAAATTCATAATTCAATTTAGATAATACTAAAAAAAGATAGAGTGAGATACAGAAGTGTAAAAGAAAGTGGATTTCAGATGATAGATGAGTCCCTAATTCTAAATCAAGAGATTTGTTGTGGAATTTGTCAATTGAGTAAAGTTTGGTTAACTTAGTTTTTTTGTACTGTATCAGCACCTAGTTCATTACTCTCGATAAAGTGGGTGGATCCGCCTTCTTAGATTTCTTTTACTATTTATTTTTCCATCTAGGATTCATTTCCCCGTCGTCTCCTTCTCTCTCTCTCTGCGGTTGCGGAGCTGGTGCGTCATGGTGAACAGCGTTGGAGGTGATGGAAGACCCCCGCCCTCGACTGCCGGGCAATCGGCATCATCGTATAGTGAGTCACGCCCTCCCTCGTGCTCTGCCTCTGTTAGGGTTAACCGGAGACATGATCATGCACTCAAGTCTTTGTTTTCATTGCTGAGCAAAATATTTCTTTGGAGTAATCCACCATGGTCTACAAGCAGTAGCAAGTTCTTGCGCTCTATTATTGCATCTATCATTTTCAACGTGTTTGTATCACATACCAACAATTTTCTCATATGTGACATGATATGACAGACAACTCTGTCATATCCCAGTTGTTTAAGAAAGTCATTGTTGCATATAATTGACCAAGTGTTACTCTGACAATGTTCAAACTCATCCATTCCATAATCCATGTATGCCATGTTGCTACCACTTTCACAAAAGAAAACCTTGCTATGGATCTGAAGTAAACAAACCATCAGATGATCCTACATGAACAAAAGCACAAATTCAGGTCATAAATTCACATAACTGATAACACTGGTGCACAAAAAATCAGTTAAATGTACTATTGTTAGTGTCACAATAATTCAAAATTTTAGTTAACTAGCCCAATATATAGTAGTTAAGAAAATTCAGGAATTCACTTAACTAACTATTACAATTATATCTAGTGCTTACAATGTCACAAATATTCAGTTAACTAACTATAGAAAAATTCAGTGCACACAATTTTAAGTTAACTTCAATGCATATGTCACATAAATTTAAGAAACAAACTATACAAAAATTCGGTTAACCAACATTAATATTTTTTGAAAAATACTTGACCCACAAAATTACTGAAAAAATTTGAGCACAAATTTACCAAATCTGCTGCCATTATGTTATTGATCAACGAATTTGCTCCGCAAATTTGGCTCATTCAAAAACACCAAATAAACCCTGGCTTAGGATGCAGGGGGCAATGCCGTCAAGAATTAATCCATACAAATATCGCTCAATACATGGATTAAACAAGTAAAACAAAGATTTGAATCTCTTGTTAACCCTAACCGAAAATAGGGCGAGAGAGGGCTGAGAAAACTAGGAGGGATCAAGTGAGGGCATGACTTGCCATACAATGGTGTTGTTTCGCCCAACAGTCGACGATGAGGATCGTCCATCGCCTTCGACATACCCTCATGCAGCACCCTCCACCGCCGCCTTGTAATGGTCGCGCGTGGGGGGGGGGGGAGTGCGAGTCAAGATGTTGTGCAGTTGGGGGACCAATGCACACAAATTAAAGGATTGTCTCTTACCAACTTTGGATGGTTCTTTACGCAATTTAAAAGAACATGAGAGTTTTTTCTACAAAAAAATATCGTGCATGCTGGATAGCTAATGCCTCTCCTTATCCACCCACTAACAGTGGGCCATGGCCTCACTGGGGTGCCTTGCAAGTGCCACATAGGGTCGCATACGTGAGGAGGCGCCATATTTGCATGCTATGATAAATTCGGTCACTGAAAACATGCATTTGTGAGTTTTAGCACTAAATTGTTCATCCACCAAGTTCTATCTCTCTTTCATAAATCCTATAAGTAAATATTGCAAAAACCTAGGATTTTCAGATCCTATAGGAGTACATGGTATGTGGCATCTTAATCATATGTTTCTTCTATCCCTAATCCCTAAGTTTTAAAATTCCCACAATCCAAGGTATGATCCAAAAGTACATGCTGCAGAATTCCAACTTTTTCAAATCCTATAGAAGTACTATGTGGCATCTTAATCCTCTGTTTGTTTTCTATGTACCATCCAAAAGCACATATTGCAGAATCCCATGTTTTCCTTCTTCCTGCTGCATGCATCAGTAGCGTGATGTGAGCAAAGCTTGTAGTCGCATCTAGGACCCCGTCTTAGCGGAGCAAACTTGTTTAAGCCCATGAGCTTGTAGAAGCACTGGGAAGTCGTTGATGTACACCAGAAGATGCCGACGGCCTCGACCTCGGCAGCAAGCTGCCGCCCTAGAGAAGAAAATGACAGAGAGGACCTGTAATATGCCCCAGTTTCGCCAGACAGAGTCGGGGAACACAAAGCTCACACGCTTTCTTGTGAGACTGAGATTGCCGAACCTTCATCAGTCGGAACTGGATCTGAAGGACCAAGACATACAACCATGTTGTCCGTTCCACATGAGAATATGACCTAGACAAACCCGTAGAAAAAAAGCCAGACTCGAAGAACCAGATCTGATAACACACCATCTTTCACATGTCCCCCAACAACACAAGCAAGCATCACCGGAAGGAGGGGGAGAATTTACAGTAATGTCGACAGCGACACTGCCGTCTCATCACCGTGGAACAGAGACATCCCTAATGCCCCAAGAGGAAAAAGATTTACAAACCTCGTAAATAGGCCGGCCCCTCCCGACATACCCCAACAATGAAGCTGGCGGAGGAGGAGGAGGCCGGTGATGTACCGACAAAGGAGGATGACAACATTTGTTCAATTTTATATTGGGTTTGTTTAGGTCTCATTCGACTAAGACTTGACGAAGTCTCAGTCGGCCGACGTCAGCACATATAAATATTGGATGTTATGACTGATGCTCACGTACGTCTACTCCATCGTTTGGTTTTCTGTTTTGTGTGCGTGGCTGGTTTGCTGTTTGGGCTGGATCTGTTCTCGTTGGGCTGGCTCCCTTATTTGGGCTTTGTTTTTTTCTAGAACAGCAAAATATACAAGTAAAAGATATATAAAAGGTACTGTGTTGCGCATGCGTTTCTTACAGTCAGCAAAACAGATGCCTTACATAGGCTGTTCTGCCAGCTCATGTCCTGTTTCAACTTATTTTTTTTTCATAGATCCAAAAGAAAACTATGAAAATTAATTTTAAAAAATAAAAAAAATATTGTGTAAAATTAAAATTCTTCGTGTTTTTGTGTGTATAAATGGTTGTCCTATATTTGTATCATCTCGTATTTATAAAAAAAATTGATCGTGTATTCACAAACAAAAATTCGTTGTATATTCTGACATGTTCATCGCACATTTGTCGAATTTTCACCGCATAATATAAAAAGTCCATCACGTATTTGAATAAATATTTATCATGTGTTTAACATAAATGTTCACCGTGTATTTACAAAAAAAATTAATGTATTAAAAGTAAATCTGAAAAAATGAAGAAACATAAATAAAATAATGATACGATGGTTGACCCCCTCCTAGTGGTAGATATGCAACTGGCGCAACCCCATAAAATACCACAGAGTTGCAGTACGGATGACCCATGCAGTTGTGGCTAGACATGTAGTTGCAGTCGAGGTCTATGATTACAGTTGCATGCCTAGTGTCACACATGCAACCGTCCCCTTCTCTCACCGCCCTGTGATAAAACAAAGTTCACTTGCAGTCGGATGGGTAGACATGCAATTGCAGTCGGGGGTCACACTTGCAGTTGCATGCCTAGTATCAGACATGCAATTGCCCTTCCTTCCTGCGACAAAACAAAGGTTAGTTGCAGTCGGGTGGGTAGACATGCAGTTGCAGCTAGATATGACAATTGCGGTCACATGTTCACACAATTGCAACTGCCCCATCTCCCGCCTCCATTTGACAAAACAAACTCTAGTTACATCTGTGTTAGGAGACATATAGTTGCAATTGATGGGCTACACTTGCAGTTGCATGTCTAGTGTCAAACATGCAATTGAAGGAAATATGCCCTAGAGGCAATAATAAAGTTATTATTTATTTCCTTATATCATGATAAATGTTTATTATTCATGCTAGAATTGTATTAACCAGAAACATAATACATGTGTGAATACATAGACAAACATAATGTCACTAGTATGCCTCTACTTGACTAGCTCGTTGATCAAAGATGGTTATGTTTCCTAACCATAGACATGAGTTGTCATTTGATTAACGGGATCATATCATTAGGAGAATGATATGTTTGACATGACACATTCCTTTAGCTTAGCACACGATCGTTTAGTATGTTGCTATTGCTTTCTTCATGACTTATACATGTTCCTATGACTATGAGATTATGCAACTCTCGTTTACCGGAGGAACACTTTGTGTGCTACCAAACGTCACAACGTAACTGGGTGATTATAAAGGTGCTCTACAGGTGTCTCCGAAGGTACTTGTTGGGTTGGCGTATTTCGAGATTAGGATTTGTCACTCCGATTGTCGGAGAGGTATCTCTGGGCCCTCTCGGTAATGCACATCACTTAAGCCTTGCAAGCATTGCAACTAATGAGTTAGTTGTGGGATGATGTATTACGGAACGAGTAAAGAGACTTGCCGGTAACGAGATTGAACTAGGTATTGAGATACCGACGATCGAATCTCGGGCAAGTAACATACCGATGACAAAGGGAACAACGTATGTTGTTATGCGATTTGACCGATAAAGATCTTTGTAGAATATGTAGGAGCCAATATGAGCATCCAGGTTCCGCTATTGGTTATTGACCGGAGACGTGTCTCGGTCATGTCTACATAGTTCTCGAACCCGTATGGTCCGCACGCTTAACGTTACGATGACAGTTTTATTATGAGTTTATGTGTTTTGATGTACCGAAGGTTGTTCGGAGTCCCAGATGTGATCACAAACATGACGAGGAGTCTCGAAATGGTCGAGACATGAAGATTGATATATTGGAAGCCTATGTTCGGATATTGGAAGTGTTCCGGGTGAAATAGTGATTTTACCGGAGAATCGGAGAGGTTACCGGAACCCCCTGGAGGCTATTGGGCCTTATGGGCCCAAGTGGAGGAAGAGGGGAGGCGGCCAAGGGGCAGCCGCGTGCCCCTCCCCCCAAGTCCGAATTGGACAAGGAGGGGGGCGCCCCCCTTTCCTTTCCCCTCTCTCCTTCCCCCAAGTCCTAATCCAACTAGCAAAAAGGAGGGGAGTCCTACTCCCGGTGGGAGTAGGACTCCTCCGGCGCGCCTCCTCCTATGGCCGGCCACACCCCCCTTGCTCCTTTATATATGGGGGCAGGGGGCACCCGATAGACACAACAATTGATCGTTTGATCTCTTAGCCGTGTACGGTGCCCCCCTCCACCATAGTACACCTCGATAATACTGTAGCGGTGCTTAGGTGAAACCCTGCATCGGTAGAACATCAACATCGCCAGCACGCCGTCGTGCTGACAAAACTCTCCCTCAACACTCAGCTGGATCGGAGTTCGAGGGACGTCATCGGACTAAATGTGTGCAGAACTCGGAGGTGTCGTGCGTTCGATACTTGATCGGTCGGATCGTGAAGACGTACGACTACATCAACCGCGTTGTGCTAACGCTTCCGCTTTCAATCTACGAGGGTATGTGGACTACACTCTCCCCTCTCGTTGCTATGCATCACCATGATCTTGCGTGTGCATAGGATTTTTTTTGAAATTACTACGTTCCCCAACAGTGGCATCCGAGCCAGGTTTTATGCGTTGATGTTATATGCACGAGTAGACACAAGTGAGTTGTGGGCGATATAAGTCATACTGCTTACCAGCATGTCATACTTTGGTTCGGCGGTATTGTTGGATGAAGCGGCCCGGACCGATATTACGCGTACGCTTACGCGAGACTGGTTCTACCGACGTGCTTTGCACACAGGTGGCTGGCGGGTGTCAGTTTCTCCAACTTTAGTTGAACCGAGTGTGGCTACGCCCGGTCCTTGCGAAGGTTAAAACAACACCAACTTGACAAACTATCGTTCTGGTTTTTATGCGTAGGTAAGAACGGTTCTTGCTAAGCCTGTAGCAGCCACGTAAAACTTGCAACAACAAAGTAGAGGACGTCTAACTTGTTTTTGCAGGGCATGTTGTGATGTGATATGGTGAAGACATGATGCTAAATTTTATTGTATGAGATGATCATGTTTTGTAACCGAGTTATCGGCAACCGGCAGGAGCCATATGGTTGTCGCTTTATTGTATGCAATGCAATCGCCCTATAATGCTTTACTTTATCACTAAGCGATAGCGATAGTCGTAGAAGCATAAGATTGGCGAGACGACAATGATGCTACGATGGAGATCAAGGTGTCGCGCCGGTGACGATGGTGATCATGACGGTGCTTCGGAGATGGAGATCACAAGCACAAGATGATGATGGCCATATCATATCACTTATATTTGATTGCATGTGATGTTTATCTTTTATGCATCTTATTTTTCTTAGTTCGACGGTAGCTTTATAAGATGATCTCTCACTAAATTTCAAGATAAGAAGTGTTCTCCCTAAGTATGCACCGTTGCCAAAGTTCGTCGTGCCCAGACACCACATGATGATCGAGTGTGATAAGCTCTACGTCCATCTACAACGGGTGCAAGCCAGTTTTGCACACGCAGAATACTCAGGTTAAACTTGACGAGCCTAGCATATGTAGATATGGCCTCAAAACACTGAGCCCGAAAGGTCGAGCGTGAATCATATAGTAGATATGATCAACATAGTGATGTTCACCATTGAAAACTACTCCATTTCACGTGATGATCGGTTATGGTTTAGTTGATTTGGATCACATGATCACTTAGATGACTAGAGGGATGTCTATCTAAGTGGGAATTCTTAACTAATATGATTAATTGAACTTTAATTTATCATGAACTTAGTCCTAGTAGTATTAGCATATCTATGTTGTAGCTCAACTGCTCGCGTTTAGCTCCCCTGTTTTATTTTTGATATGTTCCTAGAGAAAACTAAGTTGAAAGATGTTAGTAGCAATGATACAGATTGGATCCGTGATCTGAGAATTATCCTCATTGCTGCACAGAAGAATTATGTCCTTGATGCACCGCTAGGTGACAGACCTATTGCAGGAGCAGATGCAGACGTTATGAACATTTGGCTAGCTCAATATGATGACTACTTGATAGTTTAGTGCACAATGCTTAACGGCTTAGAATCGAGACTTCAAAGACGTTTTGAACGTCATGGACCATATGAGATGTTCCAGGAGTTGAAGTTAATATTTCAAGCAAATACCCGAGTTGAGAGATATGAAATCTCCAACAAGTTCTATAGCTAAAAGATGGAGGAGAATAGCTCAAGCAGTGAGCATGTGCTCAGATTGTCTGGGTACTACAATCGCTTGAATCAAGTGGGAGTTAATCTTCCAGATAAAATAGTGATTGATAGAATTCTCTAGTCACCATCACCAAGTTAGTAGAACTTCGTGATGAACTATAATATGCAAGGGATAACGGAAACGATTCCCAAGCTCTTTGTGATGCTAAAATCGACGGAGGTAGAAATCAAGAAAGAGCATCAAGTGTTGATGGTTAACAAGATCACTAGTTTCAAAAAAAGGCAAAGGGATAGAAGGGGAACTTCAAGAAGAACAGCAAGCAAGTTGCTGCTCAAGTGAAGAAGCCCAAGTCTGGACCTAATCCTGAGACTAAGTGCTTCTACTGCAAAGGGACTGGTCACTAGAAGCAGAAACACCCCAAGTATTTGGTGTATAAGAAGGATGGCAAAGTGAACTAGCTATATTTGATATACATGTTATTGATGTGTACTTTACTAGTGTTTATAGCAACCCCTCGGTATTTGATACTAGTTCAGTTGCTAAGAGTAGTAACTTGAAACGGGAGTTGCAGAATGAACAGAGACTAGTTTTTTTTTTTGCGGGGACAGAGACTAGTTAAGGATGAAGTGATGATGTGTGATGGAAGTAGTTCCAAGATTGATATGATCATCATCGCACACTCCCTATACTTTCGGGATTAGTGTTAAACCTAAAATAAATGATATTTAGTGTTTGCGTTGAGCATAAATATGATTGGATCATGTTTATTGCAATACGATTATTCATGTAAGTTAGAGAATAATTGTATTTCTGTTTACATGAATAAAACCTTCTATGGTCATACACCCAATGAAAATGGTTTGTTGGATCTCGATCGTGGTGATACACATTTTCATAATATTGAAGACAAAAGATGCAAAGTTAATAATTATAGTGCAACTTATTTGTGGCACTGCCGTTTAGGTCATATTGGTGTAAAGCGCATGAAGAAAATCCATGTTGATGGGCTTTTGGAATCACTTGATTATGAATCGATGCTTGAGAACCATGCCTCATGGGCAAGATGACTAAGACTCCGTTCTCCGGAACAGTGGAGCGAGCAACAGATTTGTTGGAAATCATACATACTGATGTATGTGGTCCGATGAATATTGAGGCTCGTGGCAGGTATCATTATTTTCTGATCTTCACGGATGATTTTAGCAGATATGAGTATATCTATTTGACGAAACACAAGTCTGAAAAAATTGAAAAGTTCAAAGAATTTCAGAGTGAAGTGGAGAATCATCGTAACAAAAATAAAAGTTTCTACGATATGATCGCAGAAGTAAAATATTTGAGTTACGAGTTTGGCCTTCAGTTAAAACAATGTGAAATAGTTTCACTACTCACGCCACCTGGAACACCACGGTGTAATGGTGTGTCCGAACGTCGTAACCGTACTTTATTAGATATGGTGCGATCTATGATGTCTCTTACCAATTTACCACTATCGTTTTGGGGTTATGCATTAGAGACAGCTACATTCACGTTAAATAGGGCACCATCTAAATCTGTTGAGACGACACCGTATGAACTATGGTTTGGCAAGAAACCAATCTTAAAGTTTGGGGTTGCGATGCTTATGTGAAAAAGTTTCATCTTGATAAGCTCAAACCCAAGTCGGAGAAGTGCATCTTCATAGGATACCCAAAAGTAACTGTTGAGTACACCTTCCATCACAGATCCGAAGGCAAGATATTTGTTGCTGAGAATGGATCCTTTCTAGAGAAGGAGTTTTTCTTGAAAGAAGTGAGTGGGAGGAAAGTAGAACTTGATGAGGTAACTGTACCTGCTCCCTTATTGGAAAGTAGTTCATCACAGAAATCTGTTCCTGTGACTACTACACCAATTAGTGAAGAAGCTAATGATGATGATCATGTAACTTCAGATCAAGTTACTACCGAACCTCGTAGGTAAACCAAAGTAAGATCCGCACCAGAGTGGTATGGTAATCCTGTTCTGGAGGTCATGTTACTTGATCATGACGAGCCTACGAACTATGAGGAAGCGATGATGAGCCCAGATTCTGCGAAATGGCTTGAGGCCATGAAATCTGAGATGAGATGCATGTATAAGAACAAAGTATGGACTTTGATTGACTTGCCCAAAGATCGACGAGCCATTGAGATTAAATGGATCTTCAAGAGGAAGACGGACGCTGATAGTAGTGTTGCTATCTACAAAGCTAGAACTGTTGCAAAAAGGTTTTTCGACAAGTTCAAGGTGTTGACCACGATGAGAACTTCTCACTCGTATCTATGCTTAAGTCTGTCCGAATCATGTTAGCTATTGCCGCATTTTATGAAATCTGGCAAATGGATAAACAAAACTGCATTCCTTAATAGGATTTATTAAAGAAGAGTTGTATATGATGCAACCAGAAGGTTTTGTCGATCCTAAAGGTACTAACAAAATATGCAAGCTCCAGCGATCCATCTATGGACTGGTGCAAGCATCTCGAAGTTGGAATATATGCTTTGATAAGTTGATCAAAGCATATAGTTTTATACAGACTTGCGGTGAAGCATGTATTTACAAGAAAGTGAGTGGGAGCACTACAACATTTCTGATAAGTATATGTATGACATATTGTTGATCGGAGATGATGTAGAATTATTCTTCAAAGCATAAAGGAATGTTTGAAAGGAGTTTTTTCAAAGAAAAACCTTGGTGAAGCTGCTTACATATTGAGCATCAAGATCTATAGAGATAGATCAAGATGCTTGATAAGTTTTTCAATGAGTACATACCTTGACAAGATTTTGAAGTAGTTCAAAATGGAACAGTCAAAGAAGGAGTTCTTGCATGTGTTACAAGGTGTGAAGTTGAGTAAGACTCAAAAACCCGACCACGGCAGAAGATAGAGAGAGAATGAAAGTCATTCCCTATGCCTCAGCCATAGGTTCTATAAAGTATGCCATGCTGTGTAGGAGACCTATTGTATACCCTGCCCTGAGTTTGGCAAAGGAGTACAATAGTGATCTAGGAGTAGATCACTGGACATTGGTCAAAATTATCCTTAGTGGAATAAGGATATGTTTCTCGATTATGGAAGTGACAAAAGGTTCGTCGTAAAGGGTTACGTCGATGCAAATTTTGACACTGATCCATATGACTCTAAATCTGAATTTGGATACATATTGAAAGTGGGAGCAATTAGCTAGAGTAGCTTCGTGCAGAGCGTTGTTGACATAGAAATTTGCAAAATACTTACGAATCTGAATGTGGCAGACCCATTGACTAAACTTCTCTCACAAGCAAAACATGATCACACCTTAGTACTCTTTGGGTGTTAATCACATAGCGATGTGAACTAGATTATTGACTCTAGTAAACCCTTTGGGTCTTGGTCACATGTCAATGTGAATTATGGGTGTTAATCACATGGTGATGTGAACTATTGGTATTAAATCACATGGCGATGTGAACTAGATTATTGACCCTAGTGGATGTCGCATAGAGGGGGGTGAATAGGCGCTTTTAAAATAATCATGGTTTAGGCTTGAACAAATGCGGAATAAACCTAGTGGTTAATTTGTTAAACAAAAAACCTACAACAACTAGGGTCACCTATGTGCACCAACAACTTATACTAAGCAAGATAAACAACTATGTGATAGCAAGATATATGACAAGAAACAATATGGCTATCACAAAGTAAAGTGCATAAGTAAAGGGCTCGGGTAAGAGATAACCGAGGCACGCGGAGACGATGATGTATCCCGAAGTTCACACCCTTGCGGATGCTAATCTCCGTTTGGAGCGGTGTGGAGGCACAATGCTCCCCAAGAAGCCACTAGGGCCACCGTAATCTCCTCACGCCCTCGCACAATGCAAGATGTCCTAATTCCACTAAGGGACCCTTGAGGGCGGTCACCGAACCCGTACAAATGGCAACCCTTCGGGGCGGTCACCGAACCCGTACACTTTGGCAACCCTTGGGGGCGGTCACCGGTACCCATCAAATTGCTCGGGGCGATCTCCACAACCTAATTGGAGACCCCGACGCTTTCCCGAAGCTTTACACCACAATGATTGAGCTCTGAACACCACCAACCGTCTAGGGCGCCCAAGCACCCAAGAGTAACAAGCTCAAGGGTACCAAGCACCCAAGAGTAATAAGCTTCTCAACTTGTAACTTCCACGTATCATGTGGATAACTCAAACCGATGCACCAAATGCAATGGCAAGGGCACACGGAGTGCCCAAGTCCTTCTCTCTCAAATCCCACCGAAGCAACTAATGCTAGGGAGGAAAATGAGTGGAAGAACAAGAAGGAGAACACCAAGAACTCCAAGATCTAGATCCAAGGGGTTCCCCTCACCTAGAGGAGAAAGTGATTGGTGGAAACATGGATCTAGATCTCCTCTCTCTTTTCCCTAAAAAACTAGCAAGAATCCATGGAGGGATTGAGAGTTAGCAAGCTCGAAGAAGGTCAACAATGGGGGAAGAACACGAGCTCAAAGGATAAGGTTCATTAGGGAAGAAGACTCCCTTTTATAGGTGGAGAAAAATCCAACCGTTATGCTCACAGCCCACTCCGAGCGGTACTACCGCTCCAAGGAGCGGTACTACCGCTAGGGTGGTAGTAGCCCTTTGAAACACAACAGCGAGAAGGCAAAAAAGCCAGAAGAACCGTCGGAGCGGTACTACTGCTAAGGGTAGCGGTACTACTACTTGCGAGCGGTACTAAAAAATTACATCCGTGCCTACCACCGCTGGACTTGTGACGAGTTTTTGGTCCCGAGCGGAAGTAGCCACGGAAGTAGCCGCGGTAGTACTGCTCCAAGCGGTAGTACCTCTCCCAAGAGCGGTAGTAAAAAATTACATCCGCTCCTGTCCACGGTAGTACCGCTGCAGCTTTTTCAGAACACCAAAACTTACACAACTTCTGCAAACGGACTCCGATTCGACGAAACCAAGTTTGTTGGAAAGCTAGCGACAAGGGCTAACACAATCTTGATAGAAATACCTATAAGAAGAAAATGATAAAAGGCCCAAAATAAAATGGTGAGAACCCTTCCTCGGATAAGACCGGTAAAAGCTCCAACATCGAAAACATCAGAAGAGGCATGCAAACTCCGTTTTCGATGAACTCAAGCTTGTCATCAAGATGAACATAAGCTCTAAGAATCACAAAGAGAACCAAACAAGAACCAAGAAACATGATGCAAGGATGCAATGGTTTGAGATCTCGACGAACGATACGATCAATCTACACACTTGAGAGCCCCCCTTGATTGTACGGCTATCGATCCTATAACCCGGTCTCCCAACTACCACCATGAGACCGGTAAAATAGAAAACCTATCAAGGGCAAACCTTTGCCTTGCACAAAGTCCACTTGAGCTAGATGTAGATGATCTTGACTTCCTCAAGTAGGACCACCTTTCTTGATTGCGTTGGCTCAGTGAAGACTAGTAGATTGCTCCCCCATACTCCATTATGGGTGAGCCACTTTTCGACGCATCTTCACAAGTCCATTGTCACCACAATGGACGACAATATTCAAGCACTTGATCTCTTCGTGATGCATCACTTGAACATGCACACCGCAACCTAACCCCACAAACAACTCTCACGAAGACTATGGGTTAGTACACAAAGCGTAATGGTCAATGCTTACCATACCATGGGATCACTTGATCCCTCTCGGTACATCTTCTATGCTTTGTGATTTGATCAACTTGATTAACTCTTGACTTAGTCTTGATCAACCTTGAACCTTTCCAACTCTCTTCATTTGGATGATGCCTTAAAGGTAAGCATGAATGACCACACAATCTTCTTCTTCAAGACATGCTTGCAATAAGCTCAACTCTCACATGACCAATCTTTAGGTAATTCCTTGAATAGCACCATGGTTGACACAAATTCTCCTTGAAACCAACACATGTACTCCAAGAAAAGCCTATGGACAAAACCTTCAAATATAACTCAAGGCAACCATTAGTCCATAGAGATTGTCATCAATTACCAAAACCAAACATGGGGGCACCACATGTTCTTTCAATCTCCCTCATTTTGGTAATTGATGACAATCACTTTTAAGAGAGTTTATACAAGGAAATATGCATCACCATGCAATGCAACAACCAATAATGCATGCGTATGAGATGCAAATGCTTAGGAACAAAACCAAAGCAAGGAGAAAACTCTGAAGACTTCTCCAAAAAATTCTCTGAAACATCTCCCCCATTGGCATCGATTGCCAAAATGGAAGAAAAGCTTAGAAGGCCAATAAATTGTGTTCCTCCATAAATTGTGTATTTCTCAACAAGAGAGTGGAATGCACTACACCTATCCAATTGTCAATACTTGGAGGAAGACAAACTATATTGAGGCCCAAAGATTGCAACAAAAAGATATGCCACAAAGACATAACAAAGAGAGACACAAGCAATCAGAGGATACCAATTGAAGCAACTAATCAAAGAATATCAATTGAACCAACTAGACCAATGATCCTACGTGCCACAAGAAAAAAGGATATTATGATATGAACATAGGAGTGTTCTAAAGAAACTAGAGAAGCTCCCCATGATTTGTTCACACATAAGAATATTTGTATTTGGATACAAAGTGCACAAAATAGGATCATAGCTCTCCCAAAATCAATAGAAACTTACAACAAGTGCAAGTGAGCATATAGGAAACCAAGCCTAGTACTTGCAACAAACACATGGTTGAGCAACAAGTAAAAGAGGCAACTTAAGAATGGGCTCAACCAAAATTATGTGTGTGAGTCAAGGCAATGCACTTGAGAACACTAATGTACGGATGAGCATTAAGCATCAAAAAAGTCTTGAAAGAAAGAGGCACACGGTGCAAGGCCTATCATTCCCACACACCACTAGCAAATGGGTTCACAAGCTTACTAATAAGCATATAAAGAACCTATGCTTGTGACAACCCGTGGTGAAGATAGAGGATGAAAGCCTCATCAAGACGAGGGATACCAATTAAGATGGCAAAAGCCTCGTAAAGATAAGCACGAGGAAAATAATCTTCACCACACAAGAGTGCATCAAGATGCAACGATATAAGACACGCACTCAAGGCAAAAGCTTTCACGGAGCCACCAAAGAAATAACATAAGAAAGATAAGATGGACGTGAAAGAAAGGATATCAACTAGATATGCAACTTCTCTCAAGTGTATAAGATTCTAGGTAGACGAAATCATGATGATATATATCTACAAAGAAGGATGTACACCCGAAATAGTTACAACACGAGGAACAAGATATCCAAAGGGAGATCATACATATACCAATAAGATATTTGCTTGGAAGCATAGCACATGGCTAGATATGGTCTTATTGTATATAACTGAAGTCCACACACGAACAACAAAGACATCACAACTAGCAACAAGAGATCATTGTTGGGATGCTTTGAGAAAGGAAACAAGTATCACAAGAATGAATGAATACCATGCCATGGTACAACCTACACAAGGTTGATGCAAGAAATGTGTGCATGAAGAATATGAAGATACTTGTTACTGAGTTAACATTGGAAGGATGTAGTAGATACCAATTGAAGGTAGATAGTAGTTCATTGATCATCCTAGCTTGACTCCAATAAGCACATGATGACAACACCTTCCTTGTGAGTGAGTCGAGCATCCAATGTATCTCCAATTGTTCCTAGAACAACAACACAAACAAAATGGTACCCAAACTCATTGGGACCAAAGATTTAGAGAACCAATAATACATAGGAAAAACTCCACATAAAAATGTGCATATAGATACGAAAATGAATTTCATGCACATCTCATCCAATTTGAGACTTGGTGGAGTTTCCCCTATATATTGGGTTAAAGAAAGAAAGCATGCCAAAGATACTACACGAAGTTAATATGCATGCTCAAGACTTTCAAGAACCGATACCAAATGACAAAGAAATACCAAGTGAAGAAAAGATACCAAATGGATATCAAGGAATGAGATATCCATTGATACCCACTAAAAAGATATCAAACCCCCAAAAGAGAGGATGGTTCCAAACAAACCAAGTTCTCTACAAAGTTTCATGATGGCACAAAGTACCAAAAAGAAACGACTTGCCTTCCACCAACACACACTTGATAAGGATCACAAGATGAGTGTTTTTATAGAAAATAGGATAGCTCCCCCAAGACTAGTGCATTATAGAGAGTTTGCATTTGAATACAAAATGCACAAGGTGGGATCACCACTTTCACTATATCTCAAAAACACTAGACAAGGTCAAGAAATTGGCACAATCCACAAGTGGTATGGAAGACAAAGGGAGTTGATACATTCCTTGGCAAGATAAAAGGCAAATAAAAGCAAAAGTCAATGTAAAGATGATCAATAAATTCTACCACACAAGTGAGTACCAATTGTCAAAAGACAAGAAGTAAATGGAAATAATTCCCGATGGTAGATAGCAAGGATATCCGACATCATCTTCACACCAAACAAAAAGCAAATTGCAATTTGTAGAGCTAACATGCCACCTAGGAACAAGATAATTTACAATATCAACTCTAGGTGACAATATCTCAAATGTACACATTTTCTAGGCTAGTAATATACACAAAGCATATTACTCCCCCATAATGTGAGAACAATTAAGGATAAACAAGAGGAAAATAAAAGGATCCAACAAGAGATAGTTAATGGACTATTTAGAATTTGAATTTCTCATGAGAAGACATACCACATAGCGACTAGATAATCTTGAATATCAATACTAGATGGTATTACTCAAGTACACACATTTATAGGATTGTGAGGTGCACAAAGCACATCACTCCCCCATAATGGGATATTCCATTAATCTCTCACAAGAGCCAACTAAGAAATAAACAAGATGCAAAAGGCTCAACGCATGACACACACGTACATGATGTGCAAACCAAAACGCACATACTTGATTGCTCAAGATAATCAAGTTGGAAGCACAACATATACAAACACATGCAAGGAACGAAACCAAACATGCAAAGGGGCAAGTAACTATCAATGTAAACACTTTAAGCACGAGTTACTGCAAGGAGGAAAATTGGATATAAGATAGAAACTTGATAATCCAAATGACTTGGCTTGAGACAATAAGAATGATGAAGTCCCCTTAATTCTTCATAATGTAGCCAAGTCTCCAATGACCTCCATCAACACCTACTGATCAAGTTTGAGCTAGTTGGTCTCCAACCAAGTTGGGTCCTAAGAGGTTAGTCACAATAGGCTTGGCTACCCAAATGGTTCTTTGCTTCAAACCACTTTGAGTACCAACAAACTTGGCAACCACATTGCCAACCTTATCCTTCCCAAGAGAATAGACATCATCAATAATAATTGGGTTGGATAAGTTACCACTTGTGCATGAAGAAGCGAGGTGAACTTTCTCGCGACATAGATAGCAACGTCTACTCTTCACTTTATTCTCACTTGATTTCTCAACTTGAGAAGCATAAGCTTGAGTCTTCTTGGGAAGAGGCTTTTCTTCAACTTGAGGTTGAGCATGAGAATGAACTTGTGGCCGCTTCCCTTGTTGCTTGTCACTAATGGGTTTCTTCTTCAATGGGCAAGATCTAACATGATGCCCTTCAATTTTGCACTTGAAGCAAATAATCTTGGCCGAATTCTTGACTTGTTCTTAGCCCTTCTTCTTAATCATCTTGGACTTCTTCTTCTTATTGGAGTTGAATCCAAGTCCACCTTTGTCATTGGGGGATTTCTGCACACTCAAGATATTGTTGAGTGTGGATTTCCCTTCATGACTCTTTTCCAAGTCTTTCTTCAAAGAAGTGACTTGGGCCTTGAGCTCTTTGATTTCCTCTACATGGTTAGTCTCAACACAAGTACTAGAGGAAGTATAAGCTTCATCATTAGAGCAACAAGGCAAGGAAAGCAATTCATCACAAGATGTACCAACATTGTGAGTAGATGAATTACAAGGACTAGCACATGGCAATATAGCATTTTGACTAGAAGTAGTGCTAGTATCCACATGAGGCTCACTAGATGTTACCTTAGAAATCATGGCCTCATGAGCTATCTTTAGCTCATTATGGGATACTAGAAGATCATCATGAGAGCTTGAGAGCTTTTCATGGTTTTCTTCCAATTTCCCATAATTGCTAGATAGCAACTCAAGTTGAGCCCGAAGCTCAACATTCTCCTTCAAAATGGATGCTTCACAAGTAATAGAGTTAGTATCCCAAGCATCATCACTAACAACAAAAGGAGAGAACACCTTGGCAAGCTCTTTTAAGTAAGAAGCTTCAAGTTGAGCATGAGACTCGGTGAGTTTGATGATCTCACCCTTGATGACCCTTGAGCCATTTTCGAGGTGCTCAAAATCCTCAAGGAGTCTAACATGAGCAACTTCAAGCTTAGCATTTTTAGTTTTGAAATCATTGGCCACCTCGAGTGCTCTATCCTGAGATTCCTTTATTCTAGATAATTCTAGAGAAATGGTCTCCTCAAGAGATTCGGATGTGGTTTGTTCATGTTGAAGAGCTTGAGATAGCTTCGTGATATCATTTGCGTAATCACGCTCATGAGCTTCCATTTTCTCAATGGTGACCTCATGCTCCTCTAGATGAGATTCCAACTCCTCAATGTATTTCTTGCCTTCAATGGCAATAGACATGATTTCCATGAAGTTGGAACGAGCAAGTTTATTTTTGTGAAGAGCTTTAAAAATCATTTCCCCCTTAGTTTTTAAGGAGGCAACATTATCATTCTCTTCATCATAATCAACATCATCATCACTCTTGCCATCATCACAAGATATATTGGATTCAAAGTGGGAGATACCTTTGAAGCCTTGGCCATAAGGCAAAATGCAATAGATGATGATGTAGGATCCGTTGAAGCACCATTCAAGACCACATCTTCTTCCATAGGGTGTTGGGTTTCCTCTACATTGTTAGCACAACAATTCGAGGACATATATGCATTTTTATCATGGCAACAAGACATAGTAAACATATCATCATGAGATTTAGTCAAGCAATTTCTATATGATATGCAAGGACTATCAACACAAGCATGTGAAACATTTGGAGTGCTTGAAGTGTTAAAGCCCAAAGAAGGAGCATTGCAATAAGATAGTGATGAAGGATCATCCACAATAAACATACTATCATCATTGCAATGACCAACACTACTCACCATATCATTACCTTGTGGCAAACCACATGTAGGTGAAGTAGAAGAAGTTGAGAAGACTATACGGCCGAATATGGAGGGAGAACAATCATCCCCACAAAACTTTGACACACCATATTTATCTTGAAGCTTTGTCCACAACTCATGAGCATCCCGAAAAGGCATGAGTTGAAATATAACTACATTGCTCAAAGCATCGAAAAGCACATTAGAAGCTTGAGCATTGAGATAAGAGTTTTTCTCATCCTCTAAAGATAATCTTAGGGGATCCTTTGTAGGAGAAAAACCCATATCTACAATTCGCTCTAAATTTGGGTCCATGACCCTAAAGAGATTAAGCATGCAAATTACCCAAACATCAAAATTTGTGCCATCAAAACTAAGTGTCAGAGAATCCTAATCCCCTAGTCGACATCTTTACTCTCTAGGCGGTAAAGCCTAATAAAGAGAGATGAGGCTCCGATACCAATTGAAAGATCATGGATGTCGCCTAAAGGGGGGTGAATAGGCGCTTTTAAAATAATTACGGTTTAGGCTTGAACAAATGCGGAATAAACCTAGCGGTTAATTTGTCAAATACAAAACCTACAACAACCAGGCTCACCTATGTGCACCAACAACTTATACTAAGCAAGCTAAACAACTATGTGATAGCAAGATATATGACAAGAAACAATATGGCTATCACAAAGTAAAGTGCATAAGTAAAGGGCTCGGGTAAGAGATAACCGAGGCACGCGGAGACGACGATGTATCCCGAAGTTCACACCCTTGCGGATGCTAATCTCCATTTGGAGCGGTGTGGAGGCACAATGCTCCCCAAGAAGCCACTAGGGCCACCATAATCTCCTCACGCCCTCGCACAATGCAAGATGCCGTGATTCCACTAAGGGACCCTTTGTTGTAACTCCCCGAGACCGATGTGCCATGTGTCTTCCAGTTATTCGCTATTGTTGCCTTGTCATTTCTTGTGTGTCATGCATCTCATATCATGTCATCATGTGCATCGCATTTGCATACGTGTTTGTCTCATGCATCCGAGCATTTTCCCCGTTGTTTGTTTTGCAATCCAGCGCTCCTATGTCCTCCGGTGTCCTTTTCTACCTCTTTTCATGTGCGGGTGTTAAACATTATCGGATTGGACCGAGACTTGTCATGCGGACTTGGTTTACTACCGGTAGACCGTCTGTCAAGTTTCCTGTCATTTGGACTTCGTTTGATACTCCAACGGTTAACCGAGGGACCGAAAAGGCCTCGTGTGTGTTGCAGCCCAACACCCCTCCAAAGTTGCCCAAAACCCACCTAAACCTCCTCCATCATCTAGATCGTTCGATCACGATCGCGTGGCCAAAAACCGCACCTCATTTGGACTCTCCTAGCTCCCTCTACCTATATATATGTGGCTCTCCCCGAAAATCCGCGCAGATGAAACCCTAAAAATTCCCCCGCACGCCGCCGGACATGTCCGTCCCTAGCGGAAGAAATCGTCGCCGCCGCCTCATCCAATCCGCCGCCGACACCTGTCCCGCCAGACCGCTTCCCCGCCGCCGGCCCGCGAGCCCGGATCAGGCCCGCGGGGCCCAAACCGCCGCCAACCGCGCCCGCGCCTCCTCCTTCGCCGCGCCTCCTCGCTGGCGTGACGGCGGCCGCCGCACTTCAGCCGACGCGCCGCTGCCGGAGGCCCTCGCCGACCCCGCCGCCTCGCTCCTCCACGCCGTGCACCGCTCCACCGCGTCGGCGCCGCCTCGTCGCCGGCGTCGTCGACCCCAGCCGGATCCCGCTCCGACCAACCTCTCCTCTCCTCCAGCAAGACTCTGGCCAGCTACAGTGTTTTCCGACGACCTCGGTTTCTGCGTCCGATCTGGATCCAGATCCAGATCCACCCCGGTTGACTTTTCCCTCTGAACCCTAATTTTTTATGCAATCTTTGTCAGTGCATAACTTCCTCACCATTGCTCCGATTCGTGCGTGTAGCATATCAAAATGTTCGTCTCGACGAGTACATCATTTCATCTCATTGCATCATTTTCTTTTGAGCTCATCTTGATGCCCGAAATGTCGTTGGAAGAGGGCTATGTGATGATAGTTTCAGATCTGTTTCAGCAAATGCACTTTTGTCATTTTGCCATGTTTAATGTGTGCATGCATGCTATGATCCTGAGCTCTACATGTGTTTTGAAGAATGCCATGCCATGTTTACAGGGGTGTATGCTATGTATTTTTGTGATCTTTGTGGTGACTAGAACAAGCATGCAAAGTAGCTTACTCAATGATGCTGATTTCAGGGACTTACAATTTCACTAAGTCCTTGTCCTGTTTTTGTCTTTATGCCATATGTTCATGTTGTCTTCTAGTGATCCGTGCCTCTTTTGAGGATGATCAGTAAGGATGTTTTGTTAATATTGTGATGCTATATCCATCCATGTCTTTGTTTGCAATTATGGAGCACCCTAGCTTGAGTCAATCGAGCTCTACTTTTGCTATAAAATGTTCCTGGCAGATTGTTAACATGTTTAGCAATTTTGTCGAGCTTGTTGTTGTTGATCCGTGCATGCTATGATGTTGTTCTTGCCATGTCTAGCTTCTATGCCATGTCTACTTGCTGGGTGTATGCTTAGTTTATCATGCCATGCTTTGTAGTGAGTGCATCGAGCTCGTAAACATGCTTACTCGTTATCTGTTTTGTCATGCTCCAGTTTTTCACTAAGTCTGAATCTGTTTATGTTTTTGCTATGTTCACATGCTTGCAATTGTAGTTTCTGATCCCTTTTAGCTCATGGTCACTAAATGACTTTTGTTATATGCTTTGAGTAGCTTCATGCCATGCCTTGATTTACCATGATATGTTCATGTAGCATGTAGTTTTCATGCTCTAAAGATTGCTTTCTGATGATAAATTCCTGACATGCTGTTAATTTCACTAAGTCTGAAACTTGTTATCTTTTGCACTTTTGCCATGCTTGTTTGAACCTGTTATTGAGTGAATTAGCCGTAGCTCAGTGTTCATCTTTTGTCAAGCATCATGAGTGGATCCCTTCCATGTATTTTGTTGCCATGTTGGAGTGCTGTAGCATATTGTTCTTGATGTATTTAGAAGGCTACTTGCTGTTAATCGCAGACCGGTGCCATATTTGTTTTGCTTGCCATTTCCAAACCGTGCATCCGATTCCGGTGATCTTTATATCGAATTCAACCGAAATCAACTCCTCTTTCCAGTGGCACTCTTGGATTTCCAAGTTGAGTCCAGGTTCAATCATTCCTTTCCAAATCATGCATATGCATCACATACCGCATCCCGCATATCATGCCATGTTCATGTGTTGGTTGTTTACTATGTTGTGTGCTTCTTTCCGGTGTTGCTTCTTCGGGTTGGTTCTGATAATATTGCGTTTGTGAGGAACCGTTCGACTACATCCGTTTGTCTTCTTCATGGACTCGTTCTTCTTCCTTGCAGGATTTCAGGCAAGATGACCATACCCTCAAAATCACTTCTAGCTTTGCTTGCTAGTTGCTCGCTCTTTTGCTATGCCTATGCTGCGATACCTACCACTTGCTTATCATGCCTCCCATATTGTTAAGCCAAGCCTCTAACCCACCTTGTCCTAGCAAACCGTTGTTTGGCTATGTTACCGCTTTGCTCAGCCCCTCTTATAGCGTTGTTAGTTGCAGGTGAAGATTGGAGTTTGTTCCTTGTTGGAACATGGATATTTGTTGGGATATCACAATATCTCTTATTTAATTAATGCATCTATATACTTGGTAAAGGGTGGAAGGCTCGGCCTTATGCCTAGTGTTTTGTTCCACTCTTGCGCCCTAGTTTCCATCATATCGGTGTTATGTTCCCGGATTTTGCGTTCCTTACACGGTTGGGTTATAATGGGAACCCCTTGACAGTTCGCCTTGAATAAAACTCCTCCAGCAACGCCCAACCATGGTTTTACCATTGGCCACCTAGCCTTTTTTTCCCTTGGGAGTCGCGCTCCCGAGGGTCATCATTATTTTAACCCCCCCGGGCCAGTGCTCCTCTGAGTGTTGGTCCAAACTAGAGCCCTGTGCAGCGCCCCCTAGGGGAAACTCGAGGTTTGGTTTTAGTTGTACGGAGCGCTCATCTGAGTGTGCCCTGAGAACGAGATATGTGCAGCTCCTATTGGGATTTGTCGGCATATTCGGGCGGTGTTGCTGGACTTGTTTTACCATTGTCGAGGTTGTCTTGTAACCGGGATGCCGAGCCTGATCGGATTGTCTTGGGAGAAGGAATATCCTTCGTTGACCGTGAGAGATTGTGATGGGCTAAATTGGGACACCCCTCCAGGGATTGAACTTCTGAAATCCGTGCCCGTGGTTATGGGCAGATGGGAATTTGTTAATGTCCGGTTGTAGAAAACCCGAAGTGGACCTTAATTAAAATACATCAACCGCATGTGTAACCGTGATGGTCTCTTTCTGGCGGAGTCTGGGAAGTGAACACAGTGTTGGAGTAATGCTCGACGTAGGTTGTTCTAGGATCACTTCTTGATCATAGTTTCTCGACCGTGCTTTGCCTTCTCTTCTCGCTCTCATTTGCGTATGTTAGCCACCATATATGCTAGTTGCTTGCTGCAGCTCCACCTCATACCTTTTACCCTTCCTATAAGCTTAAATAGTCTTGATCGCGAGGGTGTGAGATTGCTGAGTCCCCGTGACTCACAGATTCTTCCTAAAACAGTTTGCAGGTGACGATGATACCGTACAGGTGACACAACCAAGCTCAAGGAGGAGCTCTATAAAGATCTTGTCCTTTGTGTTGTTTCGTTCTAGTCGATCAGTAGTGGAGCCCAGTTGGGGTCGATCGGGATCTGTGTAGCATTTGGGGTAGTCTTCTTTTTATTTTGGTTCCGTAGTCGGACCTTGAGTGTTTTTTGGATGAATGTAATGTTATTCTCATGTATTGTGTGAAGTGGCGATTGTAATCCAACTATGTATCTTTTCCCTTATTGTATTACATGGGTTGTTTGCGAAGATTACCTCACTTGCGACATTGCTTTCAATGCGGTTATGCCTCTAAGTCGTGCTTCGACACGTGGGAGATATAGCCGCATCGAGGGCGTTACACCCTTGAGGGCGGTCACCGAACCCATACAAATGGCAACCCTTGGGGGCGGTCACCGAACCCGTACACTTTGGCAACCCTTGGGGATGGTCACCGGTATCCGTCAAATTGCTCGGGGCAATCTCCACAACCTAATTGAAGACCCCGACGTTTGCCCGGAGCTTTACACCATAATGATTGAGCTCCGAACACCACCAACCATCTAGGGCGCCCAAGCACCCAAGAGGAACAAGCTCAAGGGTACCAAGCACCCAAGAGTAATAAGCTTCTCAACTTGTAACTTCCACGTATCACGTGGATAACTCAAATCGATGCACCAAATGCAATGGCAAGGGCACACGGAGTGCCCAAGTCCTTCTCTCTCAAATCCCACCGAAGCAACTAATGCTAGGCAGGAAAATGAGAGGAAGAACAAGAAGGAGAACACCAAGAACTCCAAGATCTAGATCCAAGGGGTTCTCCTCACCTAGAGGAGAAAGTGATTGGTGGAAACATGGATCTAGATCTCCTCTCTCTTTTCCCTCAAAAACTAGCAAGAATCCATGGAGGGATTGAGAGTTAGCAAGCTCTAAGAAGGTCAACAATGGGGAAAGAACACGAGCTCAAAGGATAAGGTTCATTGGGGAAGAAGACCCCCTTTTATAGGTGGTGAAAAATCCAACCGTTATGCTCACAGCCCACACCGAGCGGTACTACCGCTCCAAGGAGCGGTACTACCGCTAGGGCGGTAGTAGCCCTTTGAAACACAACAGCGAGAAGGCAAAAAAGCCAGAAGAACCGCCGGAGCGGTAGTACCGCTTGACCTCACGGTACTACCGCTAGGGGTAGCGATACTACTACTTGCGAGCGGTACTAAAAAATTACATCTGTGCCTACCACCGCTGGACTTGTGACGTGTTTTTGGTCCCGAGCGGAAGTAGCCACGGGAGTAGCCGCGGTAGTACTGCTCCAAGTGGTAGTACCTCTCCCAAGAGCGGTAGTAAAAAATTACATCCGCTCCTGTCCGCGGTAGTACCGCTGCAGCCTTTTCAGAACACCAAAACTGACACAACTTCTGCAAACGGACTCCGAATTCGACGAAACCAAGTTTGTTGGAAAGCTAGCGACAAGGGCTAACACAATCTTGATATAAATACCAATAAGAAGCAAATGAGAAAAGGCCCAAAAGAAAATGGTGAGAACCCTTCCTTGGATAAGACCGGTAAAAGCTCCAACACCGAAAACATCATAGAAGAGGCATGCAAACTCCGTTTTCGATGAACTCAAGCTTGTCATCAAGATGAACATAAGCTCTAAGACTCACAGAGAGAACCGAACTAGAACCAAGAAACATGATGCAAGGATGCAATGGTTTGAGCTCTCGACAAACGATATGATCAAGCTACTCACTTGAGAGCCCCCCTTGATAGTACGGCTATCGATCCTATAACCCGGTCTCCCAACTACCACCATGAGACCGGTAAAATATAAAACCTATCAAGGGCAAACCTTTGCCTTGCACAAAGTCCACTTGAGCTAGATGTAGATGATCTTGACTTCCTCAAGTAGGACCACCTTTCTTGATTGCGTTGGCTCAGTGAAGACGAGTAGATCGCTCCCCCATACTCCATTATGGGTGAGCCACTTTTCAACGCATCTTCACAAGTCCATTGTCACCACAATGGACGACAATATTCAAGCACTTGATCTCTTCGTGATGCATCACTTGAACATGCACACCGCAACCTAACCCCACAAACAACTCTCACGAAGACTATGGGTTAGTACACAAAGCGTAATGGTCAATACTTACCACACCATGGGATCACTTGATCCCTCTCGGTACATCTTCTATGCTTTGTGATTTGATCAACTTGATTCACTCTTGACTTAGTCTTGATCAACCTTGAACCTTTCCAACTCTCTTCATTTGGATGATGCCTTGAAGGTAAGCATGAATGGCCACACAATCTTCTTCTTCAAGACATGCTTGCAATAAGCTCAACTCTCACATGACCGATCTTTAGGTAATTCCTTGAATAACACCATGGTTGACACAAACTCTCCTTGAAACCAATACATGTACTCCAAGAAAAGCCTATGGACAAAACCTTCAAATATAACTCAAGGCAACCATTAGTCCATAGAGACTGTCATCAATTGCCAAAACCAAACATGGGGGCACCGCATGTTCTTTCAACGGGGGCAGGGGGACCCCATAGACACAACAATTGATCGTTTGATCTCTTAGCCATGTGCGGTGCCCCCCTCCACCATAGTACACCTCGATAATACTGTAGCGGTGCTTAGGCGAAGCCCTGCGTCGGTAGAACATCAACATCGTCACCACGCCGTCGTGCTGACGAAACTCTCCCTCAACACTCGGTTGGATCGGAGTTCGAGGGACATCATTGGGCTGAACGTGTGCAGAACTCGGAGGTGCCGTGCGTTCGGTACTTGATCGGTCGGATCGTGAAGACATACGACTACATCAACCGCGTTGTGCTAACACTTCCGCTTTCGGTCTACGAGGGTACGTGGACTACACTCTCTCCTTTCGTTGCTATGCATCACCATGATCTTGCGTGTGTGTAGGAATTTTTTTGAAATTACTACGTTCCCCAACAGCAATTGCCCCCCTCTCCTGCCCTCATCAGATAAAACAAGGTCTAATTGTGTTTGTGTTAGGGAGACATGTAGTTGTAGTCGAGGGCTACACTTGCAGTTGCATGCCTAGTGTCAGACATGCTACTACCCCCTCTCATATCCCCATCCGACAAAACAAAGGTTAGTTGCGGGCAAGATGGAAGACATGCAATTGCAGTCAACGGCGGCACTTGCATTTGCGTGCCAAGTGTATGCATGCAACTGCCGCCGCCCCTCTCCCACTGTCCTCCGACAAAACAAAGTTTAGTTGCGGTCGTGATGAAAGATATGCAATTGCAGTTGGGACGCGACACTTGCAGTTGCTTGCATAATGTACACATGCAATTGCCCCCCTCTACCACCGTCCTCCAACAAAACAAAGTTTAGTTGCAGTCGTGATGGAAGATATGCAATTGCAGTCGGGGCGCGACACTTGCAGTTGCATGCATAATGTACACATGCAATTGCCCCCCTCTCCCACCGCCCTCCAATAAAACAAAGTTCAGTTGCAGTCGTGCTGGAAGACATGCGGTTACAGCCGGGGCTGACACTTGCAGTTGCATGCCTAGTGTACATATCCAACTACAGTTGTGGTCAGGGCGCTACACTTGCAGTTGCATACCTAGTGTACACATGCAACTGCTCCCCCTTTACCACCGCCCACGGACAAAACAAAGTCCAGTTCCAGTCGGAGGTGACACATGCAGTTGAATGCCTATGGGAAGACATGCAACTACCTCTCCCCCACAAAAAAACCACTAAGTTGAAGTCGCCTTGAAGACATGCAGTTGCATTCAAGCGCAACATTTGCAATTTGTGCCTAGTGGTAGACATGCAACCCCCCCCC
>NC_041382.1:515295730-515325212 GCF_002162155.2 Triticum dicoccoides | reverse complement strand
TAGGAACTAGGTTGCAGTCACACGGGATAGATATCACATTCTCCACCCACCCACCCCGGCTTGACCCTTTGGCTTTGAGACAAACCACGTCCGGAGGAAGATAGGAAAAAGGTGGAGGAATACCATAATCCACTACTTCCACACTTACAACTTGATTAGCAATGCTTTAGTCAACAAGAACAATTACAATTATAACTTTAAAATAAAAAATAGGAAGAATAAAATGATGCAACAGACAGACAAAAATGAAAACACATTATTATTGAAATAAAAGGGTAATGCATAATAAATCAAAGTAAAAATATATTATTAATTTCCTAAAAAGAGAGGGAAAATAAAACAAATGGCAGAAACTAAAAACCAGGAAAAAAGCATTAAAATAAAAATAGAAATGTAAGACACAAGAGAAACAAAAAAGAATAAAAAAATAATACCAATTTAGATGCTTCAGTAAAAACTAGCCGCTCATATAAGAGAAAAAGGCTTGTGTGCATCCCTATCAACTACAAGGCCGCAATAGAAAAGGGCAAAAAGAGCATAGACCAGGTCTGGCGTATTGATCACTCGCCCATAGAAAAAAGGCTATCATCCATTGTGTACGGCACGTCTGCACGCCAACATCAACAAACAAGAAAAATAATACATTGTATGAATCTTTGTGTCAAGATCTTATGACTACCGAACGACTGAGACTTGACTAATCCTCATTTGATTGACAATTAGCAAATCCCAAAAAAAGAAAGCTAGCAAGAATGACACTGTTAGAAAGGAAAAAAGTTTTAAAAGATAAAAGACAAACAAAAACATAGAAAAGAAACAAGAAAAATGTGAAAAAGAATTAAACTTTTTTAGCAATAAAAAAACAGCTCATGCCATATGGAACAGAAAATGGAAAGAAAAAAAAGGAAAAATAAAAGCCCACAAGCTAAACACAGGTTTAAAAAGTGAGATTCACTAGACAAGAAAAAAAAAGAGAAGCAGAGACCAACACGTACCTAAGGCCCAGAGTGAAGAAAAAGAAAGAGAGAACAAGGCCCAGGTAGAAACGGTGATACGGGTGCCAGCGACCTGTGCGAGCTGACTTGAATATATACGTACAAAAGACAAAAGTTCCAGCGGGAATCTTAGCACAAAATCTGACAATGAAAGACTCAACCGAGACTTTGTTAAAAATAAGTCGACTGAATTTTAGCGCATCCGTTTTATATTTGCTTCCACGGAGTGACAATAGCTATTTTGACCTGAAATAATTAGGTGTAGTCATCCGATTAAGATCTTCACATTTTTCTTTGTACTTGCACGAATCTCATGGATGGTACATTATATGGGGGTAGGTTCGTAGGTCGGTAGGTGTATCGCAAACCAATCCGTGTTTGATGGTTAGGAGGACAATGGTAGCTCAAGCCCACCAAAGTTTAAGTCCTAAACTTGACACCCGTGTTCGTATTTTTTTTAATTTATTTCAGACCTTCCAACAATATGTGTTCAATGGGAGGAGATATTCTTGTCGACTATGAAGACATTTGTGGCGTTTCGTTAATCTCAAAATAATATGCCGACTCATTCTCTCGAAGATACTCATAGGAACAAGATGTGCGTGTGTATATTCATATGTGTGAGTGTATGCGTACGCATGAGCGTCTGCACCTGTACTGTGTTAAGAAAAGCCGGTCCCTTTTATCCTCTTTCAAATTTTGTAATAACCAACCTTCGTATGAATATATGCATTTTTGGTGCAGATACCGAGAGAGTGGTAACTTTTTTGTTCGATTTCTTTTGCAGTGGGTCCATCACTTGTGTGAATACATTCGTTTCAAAGGATCAATTTGCTGACGAACATAACTCTTTTATTATTCTGGGGCATAGCTCGGATAGCTGCAACACCCTCGAGAAACAAAGGTACTCATACTCAAGAACATAACACAGAGGCAGTACATACACCTCTGAAACAGGGCGTTCCACATCATGGAACTAACATTATTCGTGCTTGATAAACAACACTCAGCAGCATCCATTCATCGCCAGCGCATCAAGTGGCCTCAGGGCTCAGTGGCTCAGGGCAGAGTGTAAGCTGCAAAAAGAGCAAGGATTTTCAGACAGGGAGCAACAGCACATAATTAAGCCATGGCACTGCCAGGTGACCCGTTTTGCGTACCTCCGCACTTGTAGCCGACCGGGCGGTCGACGAGGTTGCAGCGCTTGGGGATGGACATGGCGGCCTCCGGCTTGATGCCGGCGCTCTTGGCGGTGTCGGAGAGCATGACGGCGCAGAGGCACTTGGGGCTCTGCTTGCCGATGGTGTGCACCGCCGCGCAGCACCCGCTGGACGGCGCCGACTTGGGGTCCTGCCCCGCCGACGCGCACGGCGCCAGCTTGAGCGCCATCTTGTCCGCCGGCGTCTTCCCGCACTCGCCGGCCCCGTGCGCGCCGCGCGGCGCCGCGAGGCACGCCGCGGCCGCGACCACCAGAGCGAGCACCAGCAGACTCCTCATCGACATCGTCGCCTCGCCGCGATCGCTAATATGTCAGTGTGGCTCGGTATTGCTTACTACGTCTGCGTGCTGCTCGTAAGCTAGCTGCTGCCTGCTTCATGGCCTCGGAGCTGATGCTTATATAGTGGTAGCGTCGAGTGTGGCTGTGGCGACCGACCCGAGCTCATGATGGCCGCGGGAGTCGGTGGAGCGAGCACTGACGCACACCGGCGCGGGCTGCGTCGGCACGCGGCGCCTGGGCCAATGGCGTGGCGCCAAGCTCGACCAGGCCGCAGCTAGTGGGTTGTTGTGCCCTACGCGAAGTTTCGCATACGTGCTTCCACACGGCGCGCCGCGCCGGCCGGCAGCTTAATCGTTAGCTAAAGGGTTGTTTGGGGCATGCGTGAAGCAGCCAAAGCACTGTGAACAACGTGCCTTGGGACGTTTGCTTTGGGGGCATGCGTGAAGCAGCCAAAGCACTGTGAACTAATAAGTGGCTGGTTTGGTTATGGGTTTGTTTCGGTGGATGCGGCACTTGGATTTGATATTGTCAAAATTAACTTGATTTGGGTCGGGAAGAAATTAAAGAAGTGGTCGTCCCTGGTGCGGTGTTGCCGCGTCGCCGTGTCGCCGGCGTCGGTGGTGGTGCCATCATTTTGTGAACCCGCCTATTTTCTGTACACCTCGGAGAGTTGTACTACTTCTTTTTTGGTTTTTCTTGAAAAAAAGTTTTTTTTACGGCTGGAGACTTATTGTTCAAGTATAGACAGCCGTACATTTTTTTACATCAAAGTACTCGTTATTGCAAAGTGATCATCATAGTATTTTTTACAAGAATATATCAATAATCTCTACAAGTGGATCTTCCGTCCACCCCACACACATCTTACTTTTAGCTAGTTTGGCTAAATCATGAGCAACACAAATCGGTCTCTCTAGAAGCATGCTCAAAAACAACATGCGGGAAATCATACGCAAAGGTTATATATAGACAATCAAACTTGTTTATAAAGCTAGGAACCGTTTATGCGAATGCTGTATCTCGCTTGTAGCTCTATCTCGCCCGCGTATGGCCCGGCCTAGTTAGTAACGTGTGTGCTCGGATCGGGTCTGATCGCTGCTGCGTTAGTTCGTTTCTTTTTTCTATTTTCTTTTTTTCTTCGGTTTTTTGTTGTTTTTTATATATTTATATTTTGATTTTCTTTGCTTCTTCAATGATTTTTTGGGTTTCTTTCTTCCAACTTTATACTTTGTTTTTTCTTGGGTTTCCTTTTTATTCTTTCTCAGGTTTTATTGGTTTTTTAACACATGTCTAACTTTTCTCACTACACAGCATATATTTTTACTGCACACATGAAACATTTTTATGATACACGTTGGATGTCTTTTAAATACATGCCGCAATTTTTTTTTAAATACATGTTTTGAACACTTTTTTGAATAATGGAATCATTTTCCAAATATGCATTGGTACCCTTTTTTAATGACAAAAATACAATTTTAAACTACATGAATAATTTTTTACATTGTGTAAAAATATTTTTAAATATCATCAACATTTTGTGAAACGTGAGAATATTTTCTAAAAATGTCACGTACATTTAAGCGGTAATGATTGTATTTTCAAATTACACTAAAATTTTTTTACATTGTACAAACATTTTTTTTAATTTGATGAACATTTCTTTGAAACACAAGAATATTTATTTCAAATGCCAGGTACATTTTTTAAATGGCAATAAACAACTTTTAACCTACACGAGCATGTTTCTATTTGTATAAACATTTTTATAAATGTGCATGAACAATGTTTCGAAACACGAAATTTTTTCTTTGAAATGTTATGTACATTTTTTTAATGGTACGAAACATTTTGTTTATATCATGCAAGCGTTTTTTACATTGTATACACATTTGAAAATAACACACAGTACTAGAACAATATCCCCTTTTGGTTTTCTGTGGTGCTGATCTTCCAAGCCGGGCGTGGCCACGGGGTGGGCAAAGGGAACGAGTAATGGCCCGCGGCTAGCTGCCGTGGCGGCGGCGCCGGGTTCGCAGCGTGATGGAGGCGTTGCGGATTTTCCGGAAGAACTCGTGCGTGTTGGTCTCCAAATCAGTGGGCTGCTCGTGCATGAGGAAAGCTTGTAAGGGTGTTCTCTCCGAGTCCATGTCTGGCCGAGTCGGGGACCTTTGGGGCTGCGGTTCTGGCGCCGGCCACCAGCGAGGCCGCATCTCGCCGTTGCTGATCTGGAAAGACATAGGGCGGCCGCCGGGAGGCCACAGGCGCCGAGGCAGAGAGTTTCGGCGTTGCGCTGAAGGGCCAGTTGTGTGTCAGGCGGAGGAAGAGCAATAGGTATGAATCTCTTTATAAGTAATTTAAGATCTGGTGATACTTATAAAATTATATGCAGTTAAAATTTCTACTTAGCAGATAACCTCTACATACATACTGTTGATATTCATGTATGGACTATTTGTAGGATGCGCCGTCGCTCGCTCCTCCCAGTGGCGTACCGCCACCAACCATACGTTATGCAGAGGGAAGATGTACATCACAGCATCACCCCCAACCTCTTTGGCCGAATGGATTTGGCGGAGCCTGAACAGGTATTAAAATCCCTAATTTTTTCTCCATGTCACATCAGCTAAATTTCATTCCAGATTATAAATCGATGGGTAGAATCGTCATGCCGCAATCACTCTCAAGATTAAGTAAATTAGATATTTAGATCTCCAGGCTGCAGCCACTTTTTCATGGAGCTGGTAGAATATAGATTGAGATTTGGGGACTATTCATTAGAGGGAATCTTAGAGTTGGGGATCATGTCTTCTGGACGTCTTAATATGAGAGAGATGATGGTAGATTCGATAAATTTGATATCCATTCTAAAAAAAATGGTACGATCTGTATTATTCGCTTTCAATTTATTCCTCAAGTTTATAGAAATATTAATGTACAAAAAAACTTATTTGTGGAAACACTAAAGATTTAGATACAGAATTGATGAATGGGAAATTGTATATTTTGTTGAAAGATTAAAGTACATATGTACACATACATTTATTTGGTTGAGGAGGCTTCGTTGATGCCTATTTTTTTAGAGAAACAAACCGTAAGAGAGATGAGAATGTTAGTGCAAGAGAGATTAGTAATCGCTAATTAGGTGGAATTCATTGGTGAACTTTCTCCAGAACGATCAAATATAGTACTGCATGTAGCTACCTAAAGATTTTTATCCTTCAGTTTCTTTTAAAGACGATAGAAGAGAGATAGAAATTATTCAGGGATAAGTAACTAATAAAAAAAAAGTAATATTGTGTGGAGAGATCAAACATATATATGCTGATTAGCTACATAAAATGAACACACCCACCAAGTACATATTTTGTTGATAACATGTGGTTAGGTTGTCTTATTTTTTGCGGGAAGATTGTCTTGATCAACTGCACTGTAAATTAGAGTATCTCTTTATAAACAATATTTTTTGCGACATCTTCAGTTGGACACTCTTTGTCATTGATCAGCACCTTCAATCCTTCCTTGTTTGTCACTCTTGATAATGCCACATACAGTTGTCCGTGGCAGAACACTTGCTTAGGCAAATATATTCCTACCTTGTTTAAGGACTGACCTTGGCTCTTGTTTATCGTCATTGCGAAGCACACTGATAATGGATATTGCCTTCTTTTCAGCACGAATGGCCATTTTGAGTCGCTGGGTGACATGATTATTCGAGGTACGTATACCTTGTCACCGATGTGTGTTCCTGTGATTATTTGTGTCTCGATGTATTTGTTTCCAAGTTGTGTTATTGTCATTCTTGTACCGTTGCATAAACCCGCTGCTTGGTTGATGTTGCGCAGGAGCATGACCGGCAAACCCACTTTGAGTTTTAGCTCATGGTCTGGGATTCCTGGGGATGTCAAGGTGTTTAGGAATTCAGCAGGCTGCATGTTCATCATGATATTGGTGTTTGTCGTTGCCTTGCACACGGTGTCCAGGCTTAGGTATGTCACCTCATCACCTTGTATTTGGCTCATGATGTGGTCGTTTATCTCCTTGACTGTATCATTTCTTGGACAGAGTATTGCTCTTTCTTCTAGGTAATCCCGCTCACGGTATTTTTGCAGCAAGTTTGGATATATGCTTTCGACGATTAGTTCTTTATGATTTTCTCCTTTCTGTAGCAGTAGGTCCTTTGGTATTTTTATCCAATCCTCTCCTTCATCTGATGCTGTTTTCCCATCGCCAATTTGTAGTATCCACTCTGCAAATTCGGCGACCTTTTGCTTTTGTATTGGATCATCTGACAAACACTTCAGCCGCATGTTTTGTGTTAACTCAAATATTTCAAAGTGTTTCCACAGATATGACCTTTTGATTGTAGCATTAACTATTTGTTCTCTCCTTCCTTTGGTTATAACCGGTAGGATTTGTCTGAAGTCGCCTCCTAGTATAATTGTCATTCCACCAAATGGCTTTTCGTCGCTGTTTTCGTTAGTGAACCTGAGAATATCTCTAAGGCTTTTGTCTAGTGCCTCGAAGCAGTGTTTGTTTGCCATAGGAGCTTCGTCCCACAATATAAGTGAGGTCTTCTTTAGTAGTTCAGCCAAATGTGAGCCTTGTTTTATTTCACACGTTGATTCTTCAGTTATATTAAGTGGAATGCGGAACCTTGAGTGTGCTGTTCTTCCACCTTGGAGAAGCAACGCTGCAATGCCACATGATGCCACCACAAGCACTATCTTCCCCTCTGATCTTAGCTTCGTCGTTAGTGCTTTCCATAGATAGGTTTTTCCTGTGCCACTGTAGCCTTCGACAAATATCTGCTTTCCTAGCCCTTTGTTGACGGATTCCATTATTTTATCAAAGGCTTTCTTCTGGTCTTGGTTAAGATTGTTTAGTATGGTTTTGTGCTCATCCTTGAGTTTCTCCATGTCGTAGTTGACCTCTTCGTTTATTAGTCTGTTCCCAAGTTCATCTAGCTCTGCAGCATTTGGTAGCTCTATCTCTGTATATTCCTTTAATGACTTTCCTACTTGCCTCATCAGTTTTTCTATCTCAATCAGACCATACGCTTGTTTCTGTGTGTTGGTGAGCTGAAGCGTTGGAATGTTTAGAATAATCCTTCTTTTGTATTGCATATCTTCACACAATGCCTCCCATGTTGAACCCCACAATATCTTTGGGTTTGTGACTTCGCAATGGGACAATATGGTGGTGAATAACTGACGCAGTTGTGCTCCTGATGCCCAACTTGATGCTTCATTGATACAGTCAATCCACTCAGTGTCATCATCCAGAAATCCAAGGGCTTGGCATGCTGATTTGTACGTTGGGTGAGTGACTCCATCAATGGTCCTAATGTCCTCAAATGATGTGCATCCTTTCTTGGTGTTTAGAAGCATCCTCAGATAATGTCGCTCACCACTTGCGGGATGTGCATAGTAGATTCTTCCAATTGCATAGTCCCTTTTTCGCTTCTGCCAACATTTTGTTTCACGTTTCCATACAAATTTTGTAGGGAATTCTGCATACGTTAATTCTTTCCCTAGCTCATATATTTTATTTGCCTCCATCCATTGAATGAACTTGGTACTTTTAGATCCTTCCCTTGTAACTATCTTGTCAAGATCAGTCGAGTCAGGAAAAATCACTTGCTGCTCATTTTCAAGATGGAAAGGTAGCCTCTCAACGGCTGGATCACGATAGTGAAGATCAAACTGGAATATCCTCCAGCATGCTTCTGATGTTGATATGTATGCCATCTCTAGGTATTTCTTGATCTCGTCAGTTTTGTTTGCTGTGAGCCTTTCCTTGAGCAAGGTTGTAACTTGATCGTCGTCTTTGTCGATATACTTATATAGGTACTTGATTGATCTAGACCTATTGCACCATTCGACATTTATGTGAGCTTGAAATTTGACCAGAAGATCTCGGTTGTATGGCACGACAAATCTGTTGTCGAGCATGACCACTCCCTTTTTGATTTGCCTTCCGTCGTCCTTCCTTTTATATACTGGAAACCCGTCCTCGTCGATGGTAGTACTAACATTGTATCTTTTTGGGAAATGCTTGCTGCATCTATGGCTCACCATGCATGGTGAGTTTTGCTTAGCCTCTCCACATGGGCCATGCATCATGAAGTTCTCGACAGCTCCAAATGCCTCAGGATCCTCGTCCTTGTTTGGGATCTCAGCGCTTATTATTTTATCGATTTGCGATGGTTCTGGGTACTTGTCTTTGTCCTTCAGAAATATTAGTATGTGGGCATGCGGGAGTCCTCTCCTCTGGAATTCTATTGCGTAGATAACTGCAGTTGGTTAATAATAGTTTGTTAAATTTAGGTAAAATTGAAATGCATCTTACTAAAGGGTAAGAATTGTCTGACTATAAGATGACGCATGAAAGAGTAAATATTGATAGTTGATGGGACTTACTTGCAAGTGTTTCTCCAAAGTATTTCTTTTCTTTTATGTCTCTCATTAGCTCCTTTAGTTTTATCATAAATACTCTGTCCAAAATATCTGGCCGATCGGCTGGCTTTTGGCCACCTCCCGCTTCATCTAGCATGTATTGGATCTCAGGCCACTTTGCATTGCATGTGAATGTTATAAACAGGTCTGGGTATCCAGCCCAACGACATATCGCGAATGCATCTTGCAAGTATTGTGCCTTGTTTCTTCTACCACCTGTAAAAGATGAAGGCACAATTATCCTCTTTCCAACCTGCTCTGTTCTTATGTCCCCTCGCTTAATTGCATCCTGCAATCCACTGTAAAGTTCAGTTCTTAGCTTTCCTTGATTGTGTCGGATCCAGTTTAGTCTATTTTGCTCGATACATGTGTATACATCCACCCAAAATTGCAGTGACAGATGCCCAGACTTGAGCAATAACATTCCTTGGTCTGGACGTTGCTGTAGGTAGAATGCATAGTAGTCCAACAACGTTACGTATTTCCTGCTGTTTTTAGCTCCTTTTGTTTTCTTGTACGGTATCTCAAGTTTAAAACCATCTTCTCCATATGGGAACAACAAAGGATATTGCATGGACATGAATTTCGGGTGGATCTCTGATATCCTTTGTGGCACCATATTTTTGTACTCGACAACAATGTCACGTCCTTCACTCTCTCCAGTTGGATCTCTTACTACCAATGCTGCAACTTCAGATGCGGATGGAAGGTTGTGTGTTCCGTTCCTTTTTCCTAGTATCCGAAGTGTGTAATCATGGTAGTCTCCTTCTTGGAATCTATCTCTTGCCATTCTGAATGTTTTTGCGAGGATGTTGTTGTCGTCAAGCATTATTTGCAATTCTTTGACAATGTTGGGGTCCACTGTTGATTTATTATCATTGCATCTTGACGCACTTATCCTGTTTGCCACCTCATTTTCAGTATTATAGATGTACAGCTGTGCAAACCGAGGTTTGTCTATACCTTCAGGTAAAAGAGTTCCGATGTGGTGGTAGTTCTGTCCATGCAAACGAAAAACATAAGGTCCTTTGTGAGTGTTTATTTCCTTGTCCACAACTCCTCCCATGGATGTGAATGAAAACATTGAGTTGTATGACCTTATATTTTCTTTGAAGTTTACTGAATCCTGTCCTTCACTTCTTAAGAGGTTTCTGAGGTATGGTGGAGGCTCTCTTAGTGGTGGCAGATCGATTTTTCCCTGTTTGCAGCATATTCCAAAAGAGGGTGTCTTTGTTCCTTTGTTTGAATTTAATCTTTCTTCACACCATAGCAATGCTTTGCAATACTGGCATTTGTATGTTGGCCTTCCGAAGTTCCATGCCTTTCTATTAGCACTTGTCGAGGTTGTGGTTCTGTTGTTGTCTCCAACATTGATTCTAATGTTGTTTTTGTTGCTTCCGCTTCTTGCACACTTCAATTCCTTATCTTCTTCAGCACTATCCTTTCTCAATCGTTTAGGAGCCTCTGTGTTCGTATTTCTTCTTCCCTCTCCAGTCCTTGTCTGCTTTGTGCTCCTTGAGTTTAGAGGTTGTTCTTCCTTTCTTTTTGTATGATGAGCTGCTGGGGCTGACGTATGCTGGACTGTCATCTCTGCAAATGTGATTTTGTCAGTGACGTATAGAGTTTTCTTAATATAGTATCATGTACTATGATTTATGTTGTACTCCCTCGATAACTTAATGAGACGTTTTTTTGACACTATCAAAAAATGTCTTATATTAAGTTACAGAGGGAGTACTTAATAATGTTTTGCCATTGCAGACATGAAAGTGCATTTGGAGATATGATGAAGAGACTAATAAGGTGTCACATAAAGTACATTTATCTGGTATGACGGCACTATAAATCAACAATTGTTCAATAGGTGTCATGGTAGTGTCAGGATGCATTAAAAACATGCTTTACAGTTTAGTATCAGAAGAGTTTTGACATAGAATATTAGAAGGAAGGTTGAGCTGAGATCAAAATGCTGACACACATGTGAGGAATTGCATGTGGATATTACCTGGTGTTGATGTTGTGTCTTCAATTTGGTGGACGTTTCTTTGCGCCTTCGATTGTTTGGGCGTCGCGGGCGTATATTGGATGCAAGTTGCTGGATTTGTTGACATGCCTTCGATTTGTCGGCCATCTCGTGTGTTCGATTGTCTCGGCATCTTGAAAAAGGAGCTATTGTGAGAAAATGCAGCATGGGTCAGACCCAAGAGTTTAATCATAAATATCATCTTATAAAATCATGGTTGAATGATGATTATGTGATGTAAGTAGTGACCATACGTCTTTTTTGTTCTCCGAGACTATGATCTGACTGTTTGACTAATGTATCTTGAAGAAGGGACTAGTATTGTGTGATTATCTCAGGATAAAAGTAATTTTCTAGAAATATGTTCAATGTTAAGGAAGTTAAAATAATGCGCAGATTATAAAAAGAGGAAATATGTAATACCCTGATGCCTTTGCCTGTTTAGTCATCAAAGAACTGTTGAATCGGTGAGTTGCTTTGAATTCGAGAAAATGCATCAATCGGCGATGAGTTTATTTTTTTTTTGAAAGATCCAGCATGTTGCTGGCTCACATTGATCATAAGCAGGAAGCAATGGAAAAGAAATACATGGTGAGGATCCTAAGATCAAAAGAGAATAAAATGGTGAGAAAACACAAAAAAGAGGGCAGGTGGTTCTGCAAAGGGCAGCTCTAGGCATTGGGCTCCTGCCTGTCTCCACAGTTGTACTTGTGCACAAATGGCGGCCACCACATCCTTTCTCTTTGCTAGCTTCCCTCTGAAAGTGCAATGGTTTCGTTCCATCCATAATTCCCATAGTACCATAATGATCAGTGCCTTGATCCCCTTCCTGTCCAGTCCTTTGGTGCCCATGACCATTCTTTCTGCTATATCCAAAGACTTGTGCAGACCATCCCAGCTAGAGGGGTGAAGTGCCTGACAGCCCGACCATGTTGCAACTTTGGGCCAGATTTGTTTGGCAAAATCACAATGCCAGAACAGATGTACCGAGGATTCTATTTGCCTAATGCACACTTGACAAAAGTAGTTGTTCTGCCAGCCACGTCATTGCATCACAATCTGTCGAGGTGGAGTAGCCAGGTGAAAATTTTCAGCTGCCCAGGTGTCCCAGAACAAACTTTTGAAGGTCGTCTTGCAGGAACCATTGAACTGAGCCCTATAAGCCGATGTTGTTGTGTATTGCCCGCTGGCCTCAAGATTCCATCTGATCTCATCTTGCACCCCCTGCCTAAGGTTGCCCACTGCCCCTCTAATTTTTCTAGCCATCATCAGGAAGTCATTTTGATCAAAAAGAAAAAAACATCAGGAATTCATGAAGAAAGTATGATGTGTTTCCATGGGCAAGATCATTAATCCAAGTATCATTTGCAATTGCTGCACTGACTATTCCTGCGCCCAAAGGAAACGCCTTCTTGATCTGTCAACTCCTTTGAGAAATTTCTTGGGTACTCTCAATGTCGTTAGGGCAAAGGTAGGGAGCGAGCTC
This sequence comes from Triticum dicoccoides, assembly GCF_002162155.2. Lineage (NCBI taxonomy): Eukaryota > Viridiplantae > Streptophyta > Magnoliopsida > Poales > Poaceae > Triticum > Triticum dicoccoides. The sequence goes on along the minus strand of NC_041382.1, from coordinate 515,312,752 downwards.
AAGACTGAGCGAACAAGGACCCGACGGCCAGCAATGGACATCAGCTTGCCCTTCCACCTTGCCAGGCGAGCACGGATGCGATCAAGGATGAACTGAAGGTGCACCATCCGAAGCCTTGTGAGCAGTGGCGGAGCCAGGATTGGCTAACACCCCAGACGAGAAACTAAGTGTAAAAAAATCCAGTTTCAAGCATAGTTTTAAATAGCCGGCTATAGCCCCGCTATAGCTCCGCTATAGCTGTTTGAGCATGTTGTCGCTAAATGATTTCATGTACAATTTGCCGCTATAGTCTCGCTATAGCTCAGCTATAGCTGTTTTTAAGGTTCGCCGCTATATGCCATAGCCCGCTATTTAAAACATTGGTTTCAAGGCATATAAAGTCAAGTTATAACTAATAAAAATCCAAACACAATGTTCAATGGCGGTATTTGTTCATTCACAGTTTAACTAATAAAGTAAGACATGTTAAAAGACAATATCTAGCATATAAATGATACAAAAGATGGTACCAAATCAAAGGATTGATTCATATGAGCCTCCTATGACTACAACTACATGTTCAATAAAGAAAGACATATGATGTCTCTCCTCCAAGGGTGACTAGGGTTCCTGCCGCCCGGCAGCGGCGGCGGCGCCATTCTGCCTCGTCCCCTGTGGCTTTAGGTCCATGGGGCGTGGTGGATCCCGGCCCTTGCCGGCGGGAGGACTCTGTTCTTAGACATTTATTTGAGTTTTTTTGGGCTTATGTCCTACTCAGGAAGGCGAGATGGTGGCGTCTCCCTCAAGATGGAATCAGGTTCTCCCTGCCTAGCCCCCATCCTGATGGTGCATCTAGCATTGTCGGATAGGGTGTGGAGGTGTTTCTTCAGCGGATCTCACACAATTCAGTCGGTGGTTGTATTTGATGCGCTTGTCTTATAAGGCCTTAGTACGACGACTTCCGACTATCTACTACATGCCAGCTCCGGCGAGGGAGGGCGATGACGACGGCACGATTTTGGCTCGCTTCAGTGCTTGTAGTCGTCGTTAGGTGGTTTATGAACTTGAATGTAAGTTTTATTATTTTTAGTGTTCATTGTACTGCTGTATTTGAAGATGAATAGATTAAAAGTTTTCCGGCAAAAAAATTATAAATTTTGAAATACAAATCAGTGCATTCAAGTAATTTTTTTAAAAAAACTTAGCAGGTTTAATAACAAATGCAAAATGTGAATTACTAAATTGAATTCCACATTTATCTTCTCTGCAGAACAACAAAAGTAAGTAAAACAATATAAAAAGGGAAAGAATTAAAGATCATGTTTGAATCAAGCCTCAAATAGTGACAACTAGCAAGAGAAATTCCCTGCAAAAGAACTAGCACGAGAAAATGGGATTTGAAAACAGTGGCAACTAGCAAGAGAAATCTCTTCATCAACTAGCCTAAGATGGGTCATCTTCCTTTTCTAGACAAAAAGACTCCCGTACGCAACGCACTAGCAGCTCAGGCTTTTGCGGAAAGTCCTTTCTCAGCCCGAGCTCAAATGAGCTCGGGTGAACAGTAAAATCAAAAAATATTTTAAAAATGTTCAAAAAATTCTGATTTTTTTTGGTAAAAATTGACAAATATTTTAACTGCTTGCAAAATTTCATCTTCATATCACATTTGTACAAGGCGTGGCAAAAAAAAAACAAAATCAATGCTCCAAAATGCTTTGAAAGTAGCATTTTCAGAGCATCCATTTTGTTTTTTTTGTCACGCCTTCCACGAATGTGATCTGAAGATGAAATTTTGCAAGCAGTTAGAACATTTGTCAAAGTTTATCAAAAAAAAATTCAGATTTTTTTGAACACTTTCAAAATGTTTTTTGATTTTACTGTTCATTTGAGCTCGGGTGTAGATAGCGGAAAGTCCTTTCTCAGCCCGAGCTCAAATGAGCTCGGGCTTTTGTGTCTTTCTTGTTCTCATTCACTTTTTTATTAATTGAAGTGGGCTGCGCCCCAGGCCAGTGTTTTGTTCAATGGCCCGGCAAGAGAGGTAGGAAGTGGGCTGCGCCCCAGACCAGTTTTTTTTTCTCTAGATATATAGGCTGAGAAATTTCTCATGCCCCAGGCCATTGCCTGGGCTGCCTGGGGGCCAGATCCGCCCATGCTTGTGAGGGTGATCGGCAACCCAAGATGGGTCATTGGAAAACTGGTGATCTAACCTTCAAAGCTCTGAAGAACTTGCTGCATATTGATCTCCTCAGGTCTGATGAGTGTAGTTGTTGATTTCTGAAAGTTTATTTTGAGGCCCGTCGCCATACCAAAATTTTGGATGATCTCCATCAGGACCTCAATCTCCTGTTGCATGGGGTTTGCTAAAATGACCGGCGCCATCTGCATATAGACTGATCCGTAGCTTGATATCCCTGCCAGGCAGTGGCTGAATCATCTCTTGCTCTGTTGCGGTTTGTAGTAGGCGGTGGAGGGGGGTCAATGGCAATGATAAAGAGCAGGGGGGCAAGGAATGATAAAGAGCAGGTGAATCATCTCTTGCTCTGTTGCGGCTTGTAGTAGGCGGTGGAGGGGGTCAATGGCAATGATAAAGAGCAGGGGGGCAAGGAATGATAAAGAGCAGGGGGGCAAGGGGTACCATTCGCTACTGCTATTCTCACCATGCCCGACAACTGTTCGATGGATCGCCGGAGTTGAAAATAGTTGTCCCGTCTTCCTTCTAGCAATGGATTCCGATTTGGAGTACATATACAAGAAGTATGTTGAGTCGTCCGACGGCTCGTCGAATGAGAAGGAGTACTCTGCTGAGACGGTGATGATGCAGGCGGCCCTTGAAGACGCGGAGCATGCTCTCAATTTCAAGGGCTCAATCAAGGGTCATTGAGTGCTCAACCACAACAGGGCGCACATGCATTTGACACCGATGGCCGACTACTTTGCCCCCGATGCACTATTTGCTAACCATTTTCGCCGCCGTTTTCGGATGCGCAAGACTGTCTTTGATCGTTCGTACCATGGCGCCCGCTTCTACGATGACTACTTCATCCTGAAGAAGGACGCCGCGAGAATGGTTGGCTTCTATGGTTACTAGAAGTGCACGACCGTACTCCGGATGCTTGCATATGGCACGGCCGCTGATTCGTGGGACGAGTACCTACGGATATCTGAGAGCACATGCGGAGATGCCATGGTCAAGTTTGCAACTGCCGTGGTCAAGGTGTTCGGACCTCAGTACCAGAGAGAACCAACTGTGGCAGACATTGAGAGGCTCTTGGCAATCTCAGAAGCAAGAGAAAATGGAAGAACTACCCGAAGGCTTTACAAAGGCAACATCAAGGTCATTTTAAGAAGCCCGTCATCATTCTTGAAGCAGTTGCATCACAAGATCTTTGGATTTGCCATGCTTTCTTCGGTATGTCCGGGTCTCACAATGACATCAATGTGCTGCAACAATCACTGTTGTTTGTGAGGCTGACTGAAGGAAAAGCTCCTCCTTGCCACCATACTATCAATGGACATGAGTACAACATTGGTTACTATCTAGTTGACGGTAGCTAACCTCCATGGGCTACCTTTGTCAGCACCATCTCAAGCTCAGTTGGCCAAAAAAAGGCTCACTTTGCCGAAAGACAAAAGGTGGCTAGAAAGAATGTCGAGAGGTCATTTGGAGTTCCGCAAGCCCGTTTTGCAGTTGTTCGTGGACCTACTAAATAATGGGATCCGGAAACCTTGTGGGAGGTGATGACATGTTGTTTGATCATGCACAATATGATCGTCGAGGATGAGAGTGACGATGTCGCGGCAACTCTAGAATTTGAGAACATGGGTGATCCTATCAACTTTCGAACCAGAATCCAACCACATTTGAGGAGTTTATTTAAATGCATCAATAAATTCGACATCGACCAACTCATGAGCAGCTGAAGGAAAATCTGATTAAGTATCAGTGGGCGGCGAAAGGGGAGAACAATGTTGGGATGTAATATTTGAACTTCTTTTAAATTTAAACTAGTGCTGCATGCGCCTATTTGATCGTGCAGACTTGATTTTTTATTTAAGAAAGACTGGATGTATACGGCTACGGTTGGATGACGTCCTCTCGCATCCGTGTCCATGGACGAATGCGGAGGAAATTTACGGGTCACCGTTGGAGATGCCCTAACCTTGCCCAATATAAAATACACACAGTTGCTAGTTACGTTGCCTGAGTTTTTTTTTTGCGTGCATTACTTGCCTTTTTTTTTGACTTCATTACTTTCACATCTACTAAAATATTAGCCGTTGATAAACCTTAGTTTTAGTGTACAATTATATAATAGATAGATATCCCCGAAAAAAAATTAGATAGATTCAACCTTTTAGTAAAAAAATAACGTATGCGAGCATCGGAAGCTCTTCCTCCTACATCGTGGACATAATAAAAACTGCACGCATAATTTGATGGAGGAGTTTAGTTTGAAGAGTTTATCAGTTTGGGAATTCGAGGATGGAGTCTAAACATGGACAATAGTTGAGAGAAACAAAATAGACACCTTCGTAAAACGAAATCACTAGTGGTTGCTGGTTAGTCGCTGTATAAGACAGATGCAAACACATGTTTCAGCAAGTATCTGGACTTGTGGAGTAGGAGTAGGAATGTAGGATTTAGGGGTACCAGTACACATTGGATCCGACATAGTGATAGGGCCGGGCTAGTACAAGAAGATCACAGAAGCAACTTTCACCGGAATCTGACTAAGGCTTGGACGGGTGCGACGGCGGGACGCCACAGAGCTCAGGGGATGTGACATTCCCGCGCGCCGCGCCTGTGCGCACTCTGCTCCGCGCGAAGAGGAACCCGACGGCGTGGCCGGCGACTGCCGCGAGGAGGACGCCGACGTTGAACGACATGACGGCCAGCATCACCAGGTAGGCCATCCCCATCCTGGCGGCGTGCACCGCCGTCAGCAGCGCCGCAGATGCCGCCGTGGCCGGGGCGCCGTCCTCGCCGCGGCGGGCGAGGCGGCGCGAGAGCAGGGCGAGGGCCTCTGTGAGCGCGGCGAGGGCGAGCACGAAGAGGAGGCAGAGGAGGTACATCCCGGCGCCGCGCTCCCCCGGCCAGCCCGGGAAGAGGACCACCGCGCGGTCGCCCCAGAAGAAGGTCATGTGCATCATCCCCATCATTGTGTGCGGCGCCGCCGCCTTCGTGGCGGCGTGGTCGGCCGGCGGTGGCGGCATCGGCATCGCTCCCATGCCGCCGGCGTCGCCGCTCATGTCCCTCATTGCTGGATGTTTCTTGGGTTCCTAGCGAGGCGGGCAGAGCAGGGAAGGGGAGGCGCTGGGGCAGCGGGATGTAGCGCAGATATAACGTGACCGGTGGCGCGGAGGAAACTTACTAAAATCAGGAGAAGCGCAGGGCAGCGCGGTGGGAGCAGCGGAGCACGGAGCTCTGAGCGCCCGTCTCGTGATTGCACTGAGCAACCGAGGAGGGGACCGGCGTCGCCGTTGCTTGTCGTCTGCTCAGCCGCGCGCGCTCGATCGAGACGTTTTGTAGTAGTACGTACGCCGTAGCGGCCACAGATTGGCTCGGCCCAGCATTATTTTCTCAGCATCTCATCTGAGGCGGCGAGGATAGTTTGGTAGAGCTAAGGTTCTGCTACTGTATTGTCAACCCCTACCGGTGGTATTGGTTTCCGTCTGCCAAAATTCCGACTCCGACTACTGGTGTCCGGTTGTTTTGCTGGGGTGCGCATTAGGTTGGCGTGAGAAGAGCATGCCCAACCTGCCAGTCACGCGCGCAGGTGGCGTCGCTAGTGACACCGATCCAACTCTGGAAGCTCTCTCATTTGATGGAATCTCAATCTACTCACCAGGGAGTATTTAATGGGTTTTCCTGTGCAAGCAACAAACACTGCAGTCTGCAGAGCTATAGTGCATACCCTAGGTTTCAGGTCCATTTCGAATATTTTGAATGCCACACCACCGCATTATTGTTCCTTGTTGTGTGTGCCACTGTCACGACATGTTCATACTCCATGTTCATACTAGTATTGACCTAATTTTAAAGAATTATTAGCATCAGAGCATCTACAACCGGACCTTCCAAACTCGTCTCAAATGTCCGGACAAACCATTCAGTCACATTTTTTGATTCAGGCGGACCTCTCAAACGGCCCTCAAACGCCCGGGCTAACCGGCACCCCCCATATTCAGCCCAAATATGAGGCAGATACGAGGGCGTCCGGGCACGCCCATTACGTCGAACTGACGGCGTGGCCCCACACGGACTCGCCAGGAAACCCGACGGTCCGACGGACGCCTCGACCGTCGCTGCGGTGGGAACGTCGCGTGGCGCCGCTCTGGCTAGCCGGCTATTTAAGCCAGCTGGCGCCCCACAACCCTAACCCACCCACCCCCCCTCTCTGTGCCGCCAGTCCGAGCCCATCCACCTCCCCCTCTCCCGCTCCGGCGCTCTGTCCACGCTCCGGCACTCCGCCATGGTCCGTAGCAAGATCACGTACTATGCCATGCTGACGCCGGAGCGCCGCTACGAGATCCAACAGCAGATCCGGGCAAGGGAAGCCGCGCGCGCCGCCCTGATCACTGTCGGGCTTCCTTCGGACTCGCCGGAGCGGGAGGAGGAGGAGCAGCCGGGGGAAGGGGAGTAGAAGGAGATGGCTCCGATGCAGGCGGAGGAGCCGGACCAGTAGATGACGGCCTTCAACATGGAGCAGGCGAAGGCGGAGTTTGCCGTCGCCTAGTCTGACGAGATGGCCGAGCAGCAGGCTATCCTAGAGTCTATCCAGGATGAGGCCTATATGGAGGCCAGCCGGGTGTTCCTCCGGTGGCAGCAGGCGGAGACCGACGCGCTCTTCGACGAGCTCGACGCGGAGATAGAGGCGGAGGAGGCCGGAGCGGAGCCGCCGGAGCTGCACCTGACGTCCATGCTGCCGGAGCCGGGCACGAAGATCGTCAACATTTCCGACGACGAGTAGCTAGGTGATCGACGTAGTACGTAGGTTTATTTTAGTTTGCATGTCTTTGTATAGATTTAAGAATCTAGTATAAGATGTCCGGTTACAACTATGAAAATTTTAAGCATGTCCTGTTACTGCCCGGACGTGTCTGCGGGCGTTTGAAGGTCCAGATTTTCCATATGTGGCTATAGATGCTCTTAGGAGATATCAAGGGCATCTCTAACCGATCTCTTATGATGTATTGCTACCTCCGTTCCTACATAATATAAGTCCTTTTAAAGATTTTAATGCAAACTTACCTAGCAAAATGAGTGATCTACACTGTAAAATACGTCTATATATCTTAAATGTATTCCGTAATAGAATCTCTAAAAAAGCATATATTTAAAGCGGAGGGAGTATAATAGTAAAATTACTGTTTTTCTTCTTTAAATCGTACCTAACCGATCCCTCAAAACTTTAACCGATCCCTCAAAACTTTAGAGAAGCATAATTTTTACTCCAGCCTCCTCTCGATCCGTAAATATACTCGGTTGTAGCCGGCTAGAGTATAAATTGTGTTTGCTTTGAAGGGGCGCTAAGAGGCTGGGCAGCGGCCGGGGCGGACTTGCCATGCCACACCATGCCCGTGATTGTTGCCTTGGTCGCCGGGGTTGCCATGAAGGCCATCGATGCGGCGGCCACGGAGCTTCAATGATGGCATCTACAGATTGATTTTTTTGGGTGAAAACCTAGATTCTACCATTTGTGTTTGGATCTATTGACAGTGGCTTTTGACCGCTGCTCTCTTTTTAAAGGCGTTGCTGTTGAAGAACCTCGTCGTTCGTGGTGTCATGAAATGGTTGGTGTTGATATGGTATTTTCTGTAGTTTGCAGATTGTGGATTAGATTGCTTTGCGCCTTTTTTCCTCACTGACACACATAGCTTCGGTCTTATATGACTTTGCTAGCTGTCGACATGTTTGTGTGTGTTGGTGTTGTTTGTGTGCATTCTAGCTATGCATAGGTCGGTTATGTGCTCATTGTGTTTGTATCCTCACGATGCTCCATTTTGAGTCAATAAAATCCATCCTTTGTCGAAAAAAAGAGAGTAGTCAGAAGAGATTAGACGTGGAAATGCCGGAGGTGTTTGTGTTTGCATTTCGGTAACACCTCGAGGTGGAGGCTATCTTAGCCTTATATTCTTTATGCGTATTCGAGAAAAAAGAGTGGAAATGACATCCCAATCCTCTACCTTTCATATGCCTATGATTTGAGAATCATGTAAAACAAATGAGCCTTTAATAGAAACAACGAGATAAATGAAGCACAAAACAAAAATAAAGTGATAGGACATCTTAATGGAATTTCACATAACATTGCTTACCCTAAATTTTCCTAAGTGGATGATCTGACTAATAATATCTATCAATCCGCAGGAGGTGTAAGATGAATGTATTATCCTCTCAAGCAACCCTGCAATAAGGTACAAGCAGTTTCTTGTATTCCCAACACACCTAATACAGTTGTCAATTGTATAGGTGCACTAGTTTGTCGAAGAGATTGACAGAATGGATGGTAGATAGATAATTTGGCTAATCCAAATTTTTATATTTTTGTGATAATAAAAACACCAAGGTAACAAGAGGTGAAGTTACTGAAAACGAGGTTGCAATGGTTGGAAACAAGGCTTAGGGTGTACAGGTTCACTAGTGTCAACAATCAACATGATAACTTCATTAAATACATGATGTAACCTCACAGAGCTCCTTTTTATTGGATCGGTTCCGAATGAGATAACGTAGGTGCACAAATTGTCAACCACCTCAAATTTGTCTTTTTAATCTTATTTCTAGCCACACCCAATGTCACGACAGGAAACCCAAAAGACTATACTATGATGATAGCAAATGATCTTTCATTCTAGCCTTAATTTATTGAGTCACCACAATGTGCCACGGGTGTCTCAAGAAGTTATACTAGATATACATCATGTAATCTCATTAACCCCTAAAGTTCGAGAACATAGCATGAACAAGGCCAAGTCCATAAAGATACTCACCACACGATGTACACCATACAATTCAACTAATCATCAATGCTCTAGATCATAAGCATGGTGGCAGTTCATATGATCAAGAAAGAGAGGTACATGACACATAACTAATACCACGTATATTTAGCCTTGAAGGGGGACCACTCCCGCATCACCATGGAGTGGCAATGGTTGATGTAGAGGTCAAAGACATAGATTACTCCCTCCAGTAGAGTGACGGATCAAGGCTAAAGAAGATCGCCTTGGGACAGGAATTTGCGGCGGTATAAAAATCCGTGGGTGTTTTTGGGGTATATATAAGCCATCAAACACTAGAGGTCACCAACGGGAGCCCTAGGATGCCTAGGTGCACTCAGGCCCGGGGCGCCTACATAGGGTGCCTAAGTGCCCTTGGGCCCATTTGGCTGGCTGGTTATGTTGGGGAACGTAGTAATTTCAGAAAAATTTCTAAGCACACGCAAGATCATGGTGATGCCTAGCAACGAGAGGGGAGAGTGTCGTCCACGTACCCTCGTAGACCGTAAGCGAAAGCGTTATGAGAACGCGGTTGATGTAGTTGTACGTCTTCATGATCCGACCAATCCAAGTACCGAACATACGGCACCTCCGAGTTCAGCACACGTTCAGCTCGGTGACGTCCCACGAACTTTGATCCAGCAGAGCTTCGAGGGAGAGTTCCGTCAGCACGACGGTGATGATGATGCTACCGACACAGGGCTTCGCCTAAGCACCGCTACGATATGACCGAGGTGGATTATGGTGGAGGGGGGCACCGCACACGGCTAAAAGATCAACTGATCAACTTGTGTGTCTTGGGGTGCCCCCTGCCCCCGTATATAAAGGAGCAAGGGGGGAGGCCGGCCGGCCCTAGCAGGACGCGCCAGGAGGAGTCCTACTCCCACTGGGAGTAGGATTCCCCCCTTTCCTAGTTAGACTAGGAGAGAAGGAAGGGGGAGACAGGGAGGAAGGAAAGGGGGGCGCCGCCCCCCTCCTAGACCAATTCGGACCAGAGGGAGAGGGGGCGCGTGGCCTGTCCTGGTCTCCTCTCTCTCTCCACTATGGCCCAATAAGGCCCATACATTTACCGGGGGGTTCCGGTAACCTCTCGGTACTCCGGTAAAATCCCGATTTCACCCGGAATTATTCCGATGTCCAAATATAGGCTTCCAATATATCAATCTTTATGTCTCGACCATTTCGAGACTCCTCATCATGTCCGTGATCATATCTGGGACTCCGAACTACCTTCGGTACATCAAAACATATAAACTCATATTACCGATCGTCACCGAACTTTAAGCGTGCGGACCCTACGGGTTCGAGAACTATGTAGACATGACCGAGACTTGTCTTCGGTCAATAACCAATAGCGGAACCTGGATGCTCATATTGGTTCCTACATATTCTACGAAGATCTTTATCGGTCAAACCGCATAACAACATACGTTGTTCTCTTTGTCACCAGTATGTTACTTGCCCGAGATTCGATCGTCGGTATCCTCATACCTAGTTCAATCTCGTTATCGGCAAGTCTCTTTACTCATTTCGTAATGCATCATCCCTCAACTAACTCATTAGTTACAATGCTTGCAAGGCTTATAGTGATGTGCATTACTGAGAGGTCCCAGAGATACCTCTCCGACAATCGGAGTGACAAACCCTAATCTCGATCTATGCCAATTCAACAAGCACCATCTGAGACACTTGTAGAGCACCTTTATAACCACCCAGTTACATAGTGACGTTTGGTAGCACACAAAGTGTTCCTCCGGTACTCGGGAGTTGCATAATCTCATAGTCATAGGAGCATGTATAAGTCATGAAGAAAGCAATAGCAACAAACTAAACGATCATCGTGCTAAGCTAACGGAATGGGTCAAGTCAATCACATCATTCTATAATGATGTGATCCCGTTAATCAAATGACAACTCATGTCTATGGTTAGGAAACATAACCATCATTGATTCAACAAGCTAGTCAAGTAGAGGCAAACTAGTGACACTCTGTTTGTCTATGTATTCATACATGTACTAAGTTTCCGGTTAATACAATTCTAGCATGAATAATAAACATTTATCATGATATAAGGAAATATAAATAACAACTTTATTATTGCCTCTAGGGCATATTTCCTTCAGTCTCCCACTTGCACTAGAGTCAATAATCTAGATTACACAGTAATGATTCTAACACCCATGGAGTCTTGGGGCTGATCATGTTTTGCTCGTGAGAGAGGCTTAGTCAATGGGTCTGCAACATTTAGATCCGTATGTATCTTGCAAATCTCTATGTCTCCCTCCTTGACTTGATCGCGGATGGAATTGAAGCGTCTCTTGATGTGCTTGGTTCTTTTGTGAAATCTGGATTCCTTTGCCAAGGCAATTGCACCAGTATTGTCACAAAAGATTTTCATTGGACCCGATGCACTAGGTATGACACCTAGATCAGATATGAACTCCTTCATCCAGACTCCTTCATTTGCTGCTTCCGAAGCAGCTATGTACTCCGCTTCACACGTAGATCCCGCCATGACGCTTTGCTTAGAACTGCACCAACTGACAGCTCCACCGTTCAATAAAAACACATATTTGGTTTGTGACTTAGAGTCATCCGGATCAGTGTCAAAGCTTGCATCGACGTAACCATTTACGACGAGCTCTTTGTCACCCCCATAAACGAGAAACGTATCCTTAGTCCTTTTCAGGTATTTCAGGATGTTCTTGACCGATGTCCAGTGATCCACTCCTGGATTACTTTGGTACCTCCCTGCTAAACTAATAGCAAGGCACACATCGGGTCTGGTACACAACATTGCATACATGATAGAGCCTATGGCTGAAGCATAGGGAACATCTTTCATTTTCTCTCTATCTTCTGCAGTGGTCGGGCATTGAGGCTGACTTAACTTCACACCTTGTAACACAGGCAAGAACCCTTTCTTTGCTTGATCCATTTTGAACTTCTTCAAAACTTTATCAAGGTATGTGCTTTGTGAAAGTCCAATTAAGCGTCTTGATCTATCTCTATAGATCTTGATGCCCAATATATAAGCAGCTTCACCGAGGTCTTTCATTGAAAAACTCTTATTCGAGTATCCTTTTATGCTATCCAGAAATTCTATATCATTTCCAATCAATAATATGTCATCCACATATAATATTAGAAATGCTACAGAGCTCCCACCCACTTTCTTGTAAATACAGGCTTCTCCAAAAGTCTGTATAAAACCATATGCTTTGATCACACTATCAAAATGTTTATTCCAACTCCGAGATGCTTGCACCAGTCCATAGATGGATCGCTGGAGTTTGCACACTTTGTTAGCACCCTTTGGATCGATAAAACCTTCAGGTTGCATCATATACAACTCTTCTTCCAGAAATCCATTCAGGAATGCAGTCTTTACATCCATTTGCCAAATCTCATTATCATAAAATGCGGCAATTGCTAACATGATTCAGACGGACTTAAGCATCGCTACGGGTGAGAAGGTCTCATCATAGTCAACTCCTTGAACTTGTCGAAAACCTTTCGCAACAAGTCAAGCTTTGTAGACAGTAACATTACCGTCAGCGTCAGTCTTCTTCTTGAAGATCCATTTATTCTCTATGGCTTGCCGATCATCGGGCAAGTCAACCAAAGTCCATACTTTGTTCTCATACATGGATCCCATCTCAGATTTCATGGCCTCAAGCCATTTTGCGGAATATGGGCTCATCATCGCTTCCTCATAGTTCGTAGGTTCGTCATGGTCAAGTAACATGACTTCCAGAACAGGATTATCGAACCACTCTGGTGCGGATCTTACTCTGGTTGACCTACGAGGTTCGGTACTAACTTGATCTGAAGTTACGTGATCTTCATCATTAGCTTCCTCACTAATTGGTGTAGGAGTCACATGAACAGATTTCTGCGATGAACTACTTTCCAATAAGGGAGCAGGTACAGTTACCTCATCAAGTTCTACTTTCGTCCCACTCACTTCTTTCGATTGAAACTCCTTATCTAGAAAGGATCCATTCTTAGCAATGAATGTCTTGCCTTCGAATCTGTGATAGAAGGTGTACCCAACAGTCTCCTTTGGGTATCCTATGAAGACACATTTCTCCGATTTGGGTTCGAGCTTATCAGGTTGAAGCTTTTTCACATAAGCATCGTAGCCCCAAACTTTAAGAAACGACAACTTTGGTTTCTTGCCAAACCACAGTTCATAAGGCGTCATCTCAATGGATTTAGATGGTGCCCTATTTAATGTGAATGCAGCCGTCTCTAAAGCATAACCCCAAAACGATAGCGGTAAGTCAGTAAGAGACATCATAGATCGCACCATATCTAGTAAAGTACGATTACGACGTTCAAACACACCATTACGCTGTGGTGTTCCGGGTGGCGTGAGTTGCGAAATTATTCCGCATTTTTTTAAATGAAGACCAAACTTGTAACTCAAATATTCTCCTCCACGATCAGATCGTAGAAACTTTATTTTCTTGTTACGATGATTTTCCACTTCACTCTGAAATTCTTTGAACTTTTCAAATGTTTCAGACTTATGTTTCATCAAGTAGATATACCCATATCTGCTCAAATCATCTGTGAAGGTGAGAAAATAATGATACCCGCCGCGAGCCTCAATGTTCATCGGACCACATACATTAGTATGTATGATTTCCAACAAATCTGTTGCTCGCTCCATAGTTTCGGAGAATGGTGTTTTAGTCATCTTTCCCATGAGGCATGGTTCGCAAGTACCAAGTGATTCATAATCAAGTGATTCCAAAAGTCCATAAGAATGGAGTTTCTTCATGCGCTTTACACCAATATGACCTAAACGGCTGTGCCACAAATAAGTTGCACTATCATTATCAACTCTGCATCTTTTGGCTTCAATATTATGAATATTTGTATCACTACTATCGAGATTCATCAAAAATAGACCACTCTTCAAGGGTGCATGACCATAAAAGATATTACTCATATAAATAGAACAACCATTATTCTCAGATTTAAATGAATAACCGTCTTGCATCAAACAAGATCCAGATATAATGTTCACGCTCAACGCTGGCACCAAATAACAATTATTCAGGTCTAAAATTAATCCCGAAGGTAGATGTAGAGGTAGCGTGCCGACCGCGATCACATCGACTTTGGAACCATTTCCCACGTGCATGCCCAACCTCGTCCTTAGCCAATATTCGCTTAATCCGTAGCCCTTGTTTTGAGTTGCAAATATTAGCAACGGAACCAGTATCAAATACCCAGGTGCTACTGCGAGCATTAATAAGGTACACATCAATAACATGTATATCACATATACCTTTGTTCACCTTGCCATCCTTCTTATCCGCCAAATACTTGGGGCAGTTCCGCTTCCAGTGACCAGTCTCTTTGCAGTAGAAGCACTCAGTCTCAGGCTTAGGTCCAGACTTGGGCTTCTTCACTTGAGCAGCAACTTGCTTGTCGTTCTTCTTGAAGTTACCCTTCTTTCCTTTACCCTTTTTCTTGAAACTGGTGGTCTTGTTGACCATCAACACTTGATGCTCCTTCTTGATTTCTACCTCCGCAACCTTTAGCATTGCGAAGAGCTCAGGAATTGTTTTATCCATCCCTTGCATATTATAGTTCATCACGAAGCTCTTGTAGCTTGGTGGCAGTGATTGAAGAATTCTGTCATTGAAACTATCATCCGGAAGATTAACTCCTAGTTGAATCAAGCGATTGTTATACCATACATTTTGAGTATATGCTCACTGACAGAACTATTCTCCTCCATCTTGCAGCTATAGAACTTATTGGAGACTTCATATCTCTCAATCCGTGCATTTGCTTGAAATATTAACTTTAACTCCTGGAACATCTCATATGCTCCATGACGTTCAAAACGTCATTGAAGTCCCGGTTCTAAGCCGTAAAGAATGGCACAATGAACTATCGAGTAGTCATTAGATTTGCTCTGCCAGGTGTTCATAACATCTGGCGTTGCTCCTACAGCGGGTTTGGCACCCAGCGGTGCTTCTAGGACGTAATTCTTTTGTGCAGCAATGAGGATAATCCTCAAGTTACGGACCCAGTCCGTGTAATTTCTACCATCATCTTTCAACTTTGCTTTCTCAAGGAACGCATTAAAATTCAACGGAACAACAACACAGGCCATCTATCTACAACAACATAGACATGCAAAAATACTATCAGGTACTAAGTTCATGACAAATTATAGTTCAATTAATCAAATTACTTGAGAACTCCCACTTAGATAGACATCCCTCTAATCATCTAAGAGATCACGTGAGCCATATCAACTAAACCATGTCCGATCATCACGTGAGATGGAGTAGTTTTCAATGGTGAACATCACTATGTTGATCATATATACTATATGATTCACGCTCGACCTTTCGGTCTCAGTGTTCCGAGGCCATATCTGCATATGCTAGGCTCGTCAAGTTTAATCCGAGTATTCTGCGTGTGCAAAACTGGCTTGCACCCGTCGTATGTGAACGTAGAGCTTATCACACCCGATCATCACGTGGTGTCTCAGCACGACGAACTGTAGCAACGGTGCATACTCAGGGAGAACACTTATACCTTGAAATTTAGTGAGAGATCATCTTATAATGCTACCATCAATATAAGAAAAATAAGATGCATAAAAGATAAAGATCACATGCAATCAATATAAGTGATATGATATGACCATCAGCATCTTGTGCCTGTGGTCTCCATCTTCAAAGCACCGTCATGATCACCATCGTCACCGGCTTGACACCTTGATCTCCATCGAAGCATCGTTGTCGTCATGCCAACTATTGCCTCCATGACTATCGCTACCGCTTAGTGATAAAGTAAAGCAATTACATGGCGATTGCATTTCATACAATAAAGCGACAACCATATGGCTCCTGCCAGTTGCCGATAACCGTGTTACAAAACATGATCATCTCATACAATAAAATTTAGCATCATGTCTTGATCATATCACATCACAACATGCCCTGCAAAAACAACTTAACATCCTCTACTTTGTTGTTGCAAATTTTACGTGGCTGCTACGGGTTGAGCAAGAACTGTTCTTACCTACGCATCAAAAACCACAACACAGTATAGTGATTACTTTTTGATCTTCAGAAAGAACCCTGTTCATTGATCCGATTCAGCTAAAGCTGGAGAAACAGACACCCACTAGCCACCTGTGTGCGAAGCATGTCGGTAGAACCAATCTCGCGTAAGCGTACGCGTAATGTCGATCTGGGCCGCTTCATCCAACAATGCCGCTGAATCAATAATCAACTAGTGACGGCAAGCAATATGTATATACCCACGCCCACAACTCCTTTGTGTTCTACTCGTGCATATAACATCTACGCATAAACTTGGCTCGGATGCCACTGTTGGGGAACGTAGTAATTTCAAAAAAATTCCTATGCACACGCAAGATCATGGTGATGCATAGCAACGAAAGGGGAGAGTGTCGTCCACGTACCCTCGTAGACCGTAAGCGGAAGCGTTATGAGAACGCAGTTGATGTAGTCATACGTCTTCACGATCCGACCAATCCAAGTACCGAACGTACGGCACCTTCGAGTTCAGCACACGTTCAGCTTGGTGACGTCTCATGAACTCCGATCCATCAGAGCTTCGAGGGAGAGTTCCGTCAGCACGACGGTGATGATGATGCTACCGACACAGGGCTTCGCCTAAGCACCGCTACAATATGACCGAGGTGGATTATAGTGGAGGGGGGCACCGCACACGGCTAAAAGATCAACCGATCAACTTGTGTGTCTTGGGGTGCCCCCTGCCCCCATATATAAAGGAGCAAGGGGGGAGGCCGGCCGACCCTAACAGGGCGTGCCAGGAGGAGTCCTACTCCCACCGGGAGTAGGATCCCCCCTTTCCTAGTTGTACTAGGAGAGAAGGAAGGGGGAGAGAGGGAGGAAGGAAAGGGGGCGCCGCCCCCCTACGAGTCCAATTCAGACCAGAGGGAGAGGGGGCACGTGTCCTGCCCTGGTCTCCTCTCTCTCTCTCCACTATGGCCCAATAAGGCCCATACATTT
>NC_041382.1:515268179-515295365 GCF_002162155.2 Triticum dicoccoides | reverse complement strand
ATAACCTGCCGGTACTCCGGTAAAATCCTGATTTCACCTAGAACTATTCCGATGTCCAAATATAGGCTTCCAATATATATATCTTTATGTCTCGACCATTTCGAGACTCCTTGTCATGTCCGTGATCATATCCGGGACTCCAAACTACCTTCGGTACATCAAAACATATAAACTCATATTACCGATCGTCACCGAACTTTAAGCGTGCGGACCCTACGGGTTCGAGAACTATGTAGACATGACCGAGACTTGTCTCTGGTCGATAACCAATAGCGGAACCTGGATGCTCATATTGGTTCCTACATATTCTACGAAGATCTTTATCGGTCAAACCGCATAACAACATACGTTGTTCCCTTTGTCATCAGTATGTTACTTGCCCGAGATTCGATCGTCAGTATCCTCATACCTAGTTCAATCTCGTTACCGGCAAGTCTCTTTACTCGTTCCGTAATGCATCATCCCGCAACTAACTCATTATTTACAATGCTTGCAAGGCTTATAGTGATGTGCATTACCGAGAGGGCCCAGAGATACCTCTCAGACAATCGGAGTGACAAATCCTAATCTCGATCTATGCCAACTCAACAAGCACCATCCGAGACACCTGTAGAGCACCTTTATAATCACCCAGTTACGTTGTGACGTTTGGTAGCACACAAAGTGTTCCTTCGCTACTCGGGAGTTGCATAATCTCATAGTCATAGGAACATGTATAAGTCATGAAGAAAGCAATAGCAACAAACTAAATGATCATCGTTCTAAGCTAACGGAATGGATCAAGTCAATCACAACATTCTCTAATGATGTGATCTCGTTAATCAAATGACAACTCATGTCTATGGTTAGGAAACATAACCATCATTGATTCAACGAGCTAGTCAAGTAGAGGCAAACTAGTGACACTCTGTTTGTCTATGTATTCACACATGTACTAAGTTTCCGGTTAATACAATTCTAGAATGAATAATGAACATTTATCATGATATAAGGAAAAATAAATAACAATTTTATTATTGCCTATAGGGCATATTTCCTTCAGGTTATGCCTAGGAAGACCCTCATGACTTGAAACTTCTCATATGTTTTCTGGATTTTCCTGAAAGTTTAAATACCTATTTCCCCTAAAAACACAAACACTGGCAAACAAAGAACAACACTAGACACTTTATTAATATGTTAGTCCAAATAAACTTCAAAACTTCGAAAAAAATGATGGATAAAAGGGCATGGAACATACAAAACTTATAAATAAGTTGGCAACACATCACCCGCCACCTGTCCTCGATCAACCAATACATCTCAAACCTTCATTTGGAAGGGTCAATCTTTTCCATGTTCCCGCCTTTGGCGTTATTGATGGCATGTCCGAGGTCAAGATGTCCTTCTATGAAGACAAGACTAAGGCTAGCCAATCGCCCAAGCTACCTTCCTCTGTGCTTGATATTTCACCCTCTCTAGAGCAGGGAAATACCAACACAATACGAACATAGTTATTTGTAGATAGTTGAGGAAAAAATTCCTTCAAATGGTCCGCTTAACTTCTGGGCTATAGTTGAAAATCGGGAAGGCAGTCTGACCATTGACCAAAAAACCCAGGAACCGACGCCTTGACCAATTTTAAAGGCGTGTTGGTCTTTTATCAAATAAATCATAAAAAGGCGGATCAAAAAAGAATCGAACACCTAGCCTAGAGGCAAGGCATGGTAAAGGCCCAATAACTAACTAGTCTAGTATAGGCATCATGTACAAGATTAGTAGACTGACTTCTGCTTGCATCTACTACTATTACTCCACACATCGACCGCTATCCAGAATGCATCTAGTGTATTAAGTTCATGGAGAAATGGAGTAATGCAATAAGAATGATGACATGATGTAGACAAGATCTATTTATGTAGAAAATAGACCCCATCTTGTTATCCTTAATAGCAACGATACATACGTGTCGGTTCCCCTTCTGTCATTGGGATCAAGCACCGTAAGACCGAACCCATCACAAAGCACCTCTTCGCATGGCAAGAAAAATCAATCTAGTTGGCCTAACTAAACCAAAGATTCGAAGAAGAAATACGAGACTATAAGTAATCATGCATATAAGAGATCAAAGAACTCAAATAACTTTCATGGATAAAACATAGATCTAATCATAAACTCAAAGTTCATCGGATCCCAACAAACACACCGCAAAAAGAGTTACATCAAATAGATCTCCAAGAGACCATTGTATTGAGAATCAAAAGAGAGAGAGAGACAGGAAGCCATCTAGCTACTAACTACGGACCCGTAGGTCTACAATGAACTACTCATGCATCATCGAAGAGGCACCAATGAGGACGATGAACCCCTCCGTGATGGTGTCTAGATTGGATCAGGTGGTTCTGGAAGTTTCAGAGGCTGGAATTGATTTTCGTTAACTCCCCTAGGGTTTCTGGAATATTGGGGTATTTATAGAGCAAAGAGGCGGTGCGGGAGGCCACCGAGGTGGGCACAACCTACCTAGGCACGGCTGGGCCCCCAGGCATGCCCTGGTGGGTTGTGCTCCACTCGGAGTACCCCTCAGGTACTTTCTTGGCCCATCTGGTGTTTTCTAGTCCAGAAAAAATCCACAAAAAGTTTCGCTGCATTTGGACTCCATTTGATATTGATTTCCTGCGATGTAAAAAACAAGCAGAAAGCAACAATTGGCACTGGGCACTATGTCAATAGGTTAGTCCCAAAAAATGATATAGAGTTGCTATAAAATTATTGTAAAACATCCAAGAATGATAATATAACAACATGGAGCAATAAAAAATTATAGATACGTTGGAGACGTATCAGCATCCCCAAGCTTAATTCATGCTCGTCCTCGAGTAGGTAAATGATAAAAACAGAATTTTTGATGTGGAATGCTGCCTAACATGTTCATCACATATTCTTTTGTTTGTAGCATGGACATTTGGACTTTTATATGGTTCAAAGCAATATTCTAGTTTTGACATGAGGACTTTAATACTCAAGCATATCAACAAGCAACCATGTCTTTAAAATATCAACACTAAAGCAAGTTATCCCTAGCCCATTATGCTCAATCATTGATCCATTCATGAAACACACTCACATATTAGCTACACCCAATGCTCAAGTATGATCATAGTGCCCCTTAGTTGGTGATTTATAAGAGAAGCTGGAGACTCAAGTAAAAATTCATTTTTCATTTCAGGACTGGGCATCCCTAATACCTTTGCCATACTCTCGTGCAATGACAAGTGAATAAACACTCATCTTGAGAATAACACATCTAGCATGGAAATATATTAGCCACCCCCTACCGTTTCATGAGCGGTACAAGCACAGAAAAGAGAAATTTATTTTGGAAATTAGAGATGGCACATACAAATTTGCTTAGAACGGCAAAAGAATAGCACATATAGGTAGGTATAGTGGACTCATATGGCAAAACTGGTTTAAAGGATTTTGGATGCACAAGTAGTGATCATACTTAGTGCAGATGAAGGCTAGCAAAAGATTGAGAAGCATCCAACCAATAAAGGAAAAATCTCATAAGCGAGCAATAAGCATAACTAACACCGAATAATGCACAACAAGTAGGATGTAATTTCATTGCATAACTATTGACTTTCGTGCTTGCATAGGGAATCACAAACCTTAACACCAATATTCTTACTAAAGCATAATTACTCATCAACATGACTCACATATCATACCATCATATCTCAAAACTATTATAGGGAATCAAGTTTATTTTGTCCAATGATCTTCATGAAAGTTTTTATTATATCCCCCTTGGATATCTATCACTTTGGGACTAACTTCATATGTTGCTTTTGATAGCTCAAACAAATCTAAGTGAAGAAAATGAGCATAAAAATTTTCTTCTCTCAAAATAATTTAAGCGAAGCAAGAAAAAATTTATTTAATTTTTTTACTAACTCTCAAATAAATCTAAGTGAAGCATGAGAGCATTTCTTCAAAAATACTAAAGCACACCATGCTCAAAAGATATAAGTGAAGCACTAGAGCAATTCCATAGCTCATAAAAATTTAAGTGAAGCATAGAGAGCAATTCTAACAGGTCATAGCATAATTTTGGCTCTCTCAAATAGGTGTGTCCAGCAAGGATTCATTACTTAAAATAAAAATCAAAACAAGCAAAGACTCATATCATACAAGACGCTCCAAGCAAACCTCATAATATGTGACAAATAAAAATATAGCTCCGAGTAAAATACCGATGGTTGTTAGAAGAAAGAGGGGATGCCACTCGGGCATCCCCAAGCTTAGTTGCTTGCTTCTCTTTGGATAATAGCTTGGGATTCCATGGGCATCCCCAAGCTTAGGCTCTTCTTACTCCTTATTCCTTCATCCATCGTAATATCACCCAAAATTTGAAAACTTCAATCACACAAAACTCAACAAAACCTTCGTGAGATCCATTAGTATAAGAAAGCAAATCACTACTAAAAGTACTATTGCAACCCTATTAATATTTTATTTTTGCATTATATCTACTGTATTCCAAATTTTCCATGGCAAAAACTCTTCAAAGAAAACCATAGAATCATCAAAACAAGCGCACAACACAAAGAAAACAGAATCTGTCAAAAACAGAACAGTCTGTAGCAATCTGATATTTAAAATACTTCTTTAACTCCACAAATTCTGAACAATTAGGACAATGTGAGAAATTTGTATATTAATGTTCTGCAAAAATAATCAGTATTTTATCACGCTTCTGTTAAAAATGAAAATTATTTTCGTGAGCAAAAAATTTCTGTTTTTCAGCAAGTTCAAATCAACTATCACCCAACATGATCCCAAAGGCTTTGCTTGGCATAAACACTAATTAAAACATAAAAAACACAATCATAACAGTAGCATAATTGTGCAAACACTCAAGAACAGAAAGAAAAGAGACAAAAATAATTTTTATTCATTGGGTTGCCTCCCAACAAGCGCTATCGTTTTACACCCCTAGCTGGCATAAAACAAAGGATCTAAGTATTGTCATCTTTAGTTCTAGATCCATATGATGCCCTCATGATTGATTCATATTGTGGCTTAATTCAAGTTCTATGGAAGTGTTCCATACTCTTACTTAGTGGGATTGAAATTTAATATTGCCTTCTTTCATATCAATCACGACACCAATAGTACGTAAAAATAGTCTACCAAGAATAATTGGACAAGACGAATTGCAATCAATATCAAGAACAATAAAATCTATGGGAAAATAATTCCTATTTGCAAGAATAAGAAAATCATTGATTCTTCCCATAGGCTTTTTAATAGTGGAATCCGCCAAGTGCAAATTTAAAGAACATTTTTCAATATCGGTAAGACCAAGCACATCACATAAAGATTTCGGAATTGTAGAAACACTAGCACCCAAGTCACATAAATAAAAACACTCATAATTTTCAATATTAACTTTGATAGTAGGTTCCCATTCATCATGTAATTTTCTAGGAATTGAAACCTCTAATTCCAACTTTTCTTCTAAAGCTTTCATCATAGCATCAACAATATGTTTAGTAAAAGCTTTGTTTTGTTCATAAGCATGTGGTGAATTTATCATGGATTGTAACAAATAAATACAATCAATCAAAGACCAACTATCATAATTAAGTCTTTGTAATCCAAAAGAGTGGGCACATCACTAGTTAAAGTTTTGACCTCTTCAAACCCACGTTTATCAATTTTCTCAACAAGATTTTCACCCTCTGAATTATCAGGACGCCTTCTAGCTAAAGTTGACTCTTCTTCAGTCCCTTTATTATCAGTCTTAATTTTACTAAAAAAGCGAATCAATAGAAGAAACACCAATCATTTTAAGATCGTCATCACTTTTATGAAAGCAATCACTAGAAAACGCGTTTTCTAAAAATTCTCTTCTATCTCTAAGCATAGATGTTCTTTTATTACTTTCATCCACAGAAACATAAAGAGCCTTAATTGATTCCTCAACCTTAGGCACAAAAAAAATTTAATCTTGAGATTTTCTACATCGTGAGAAATTCCATCAATACTTCTAGACATATCATCAATCTTATTCAACTTTTCTTCTATTGTAGCATTGATAGATTTTTGAGTATTGATAAATTCTTTAATATTATTCTCACGACCAGAGGTGTTCCTATTATTATTATAAGAAGGATTTCCATAGGAATTTACATAATTATTAGAGGAATTACTAGGAAAAGGCCTAGGATTAAAATTACCTCTATAAGCATTGTGTAAGTGCATCTAGTGCCCCTTAGTGATTTTGGTGCATTGAAGACTTATAGGTTAAGGGACTAATGTGTTTGTGAGTGTACACGGGTCTATAAGTATATGTGGAGTTTGATATTTACAGAGAAAGTCGACCCCTAAAAATGAATGTCTTCAACTAAAGACTTTGGCTTTCTGAAGACTTTGAAAGTGAAGAAATTGGTGTGACCGTGAAGACTTGATATTCATACGAGGAATATGAAGCGTGAAGACTTTGTTTTTGTAGTTTCATTTTCTTGAGTCATAATAAACACCGTACTGTTAAAGGGGTTCGAGGAAACACTAAGGAAAAGTTTCCAAGTGATGCTCATCTCAAAATCCTACACCTACCAATCCTTTCGAGTGAAGCCATTGGAAATGTCATACAGTTCAGTCAAATTTCTTCAGTGACAGAGACAAAGTTCTTCTGTTCTCTGAGGAATTTGTTCTGACAGAGGAGTTCAAAATTCGCCAGTGCGGATTGCCTACAAGTGAGGAGCATGATAGCCCTGAGGAGTTTGATAGTCAAATTTCTGGCTGTTGTTGTGCTATGCGCGAGCTGTCCCAAAATATCTACCCACCTAACGGTCATATCATTGAAGGGCATTTAGGTCTTATCATGTTGGGCTTCTCCCTAGGCTATAAATAGCCGCCCCCCTATAACCACTAGCTGGTTGGCTGCTCCTCGAGAAACTGACACTTTTCATTAAGAGCATCCCATCCTCCGAGGACTTTGAGCGAAAATCATCAAGTGAGGAAAAACCCAAAACCCCAAACCAAACACCTACCAACCCGAAGTGATTGAGCATCACTGAAGAGATTGTTCCTGTGTGGATCCGACGCTCGTTACCTTTGAAGACTGTGCATCTTCCAGATGGTTAGGCGTCATGGTCTAGAGCATCCAAGAGGAAATTCTGGATCGCCGAGTGACCGACTTTGTGAAGGTTTGGAAGTCATCTGAAGACTTACCACGAGTGATTGGGCGAGGTCTGTGTGACCTTAGCTCAAGGAGAATATGGTGAGGACTGCGTGTCTAGGACTGTGTGTTCTCAGGTTTAAATACCTAGCTGCTCCAACCATACGTACGACTGTCATAGCAGTTGGAACTGGTCTACCAAATCATTGTCTTCACCGAGCTAACTGGTTCTATTTACTCAACCCTTCCATTTCCTCATTACCGTGTTGTGTACTTGATCGCAACTATGTGAAGACTTTGACCGAAGACTTTCTCAATTTCCTTAGTTCAATTTCTTCAGTCAGTTTGTCTCCAGCCTACTTATCCTGTGTTTACGCTTTCTGTACTCTGTGCTTGTTTTCGTTTCATCATGATGACTATGCTTCTGTTCTGTTATGCTTGCATCTGAGTACTTATTCCGCTGCTAGTCGTTCGTGACTTAGGAATTTCCTCACTATGAAATTCCTTAGTCACATATTTGTAAAAATCGCCTATTCACCCCCTCTAGTCGACTTAATGCACTTTCAATTGGTATCAGAGCAAGGTACTCCCTTGTTCTGTGTGATTTTGGTTTAACCGCCTGGAGTTTTAGTTATGTCGACCATATGTATGATCAAGGTCTTTGTTGGGTGTCCTACCTTCGATGAGACGGACTACCCCTACTGGAAAAATAAGATGTGAATGCATCTTGAGGTAATTGACAATGATCTCTGGTATGTTGTGGAAAATGGTGTTCCCTCTGTCACTCCTACCATCAATGCTGCTGACGTGAAGAGATTCAAGCAACTCGACTCTCAAGCGAAGAACATCATATGTGGCCATCTTAGCAAAGGGCAGTATGGCAGAGTGAGTGCTTTGGAGACAGCAAAGCTTATCTGGGATAGGCTGTCCAAGGTCAATGAAGGAGTCTCAACACAGCGTGACCCTCAAGTTGATGTTCTTCGCAATCTCTCCAACCATTTCAAAAGACTCGATAATGAAAATGTTCGGCAAACCTTCGATCGCCTCACTGACATCTCAAATAAGCTTCAAGCACTTGATGCCACTGACATCACCGACCATGAGGTGGTGAAGAAATTGCTAAGATCGCTTGATTCCTCATTTGACACCCTTGTGCTGATGATACAAGAACGTGGAGACTACAAGTCACTTGATCCCGCTGATATCCTCGAGAGGCTAAACACTCATGAGTTCCAACTTGCTGAGAAGAGAGATCTCTATGGACCGAGCTATGGCAGATCACACGCTCTGAAGGCCAAGGCAGGAACTGAATCCGAAGGTGAGGATTCTGGTAGCAACCTTGGTGATCCTGAAGAACTAAGCCAGGAGCTAGCAATGCTCGTGAGGAAATTCTAGAAGTTCTCAAGACGTGGTCGCATTGGTAAATCCTCAAGAAATGATGACATGAGATCAGATTCCTCATCCCGTGACTACAAGAGGAGAACTTGTCACAAATGCAAGAAACCTAGTCACTACATTCAAGATTTCCCTCAATGGGAAAAGGAATCAAAGAAGAAGAAGTACAATGATTACAGTTCTGATGACTCTAGGAAGAAGAAGAAATCTTCAAAGTCCTCATCATCAAAATCCTCGAAGTCTTCATCTCATAAGAAGAGCAACTCCAAGAAGGCTCGGGCATTCATTGGCAAGGAAATGGACTCTGAGACTGAATCTGAGGAAAATGAGGAAGATGAGGCATTTGAGGAGTCAGACTCTGGTGTGGCGAGCCTAGCCCTCGCTACTGCGTTCGTTAGCAAGTCCATCTTCAATTCTAAGGAAAATGACCTCCCCAACACTGTCGACGACGGCGATGATGACTACGCTCCCACCTATTGCTTCATGGCAAAAGGTGAAAAGGATGATCAACCCAAAGCCACTGAGTGGGTCCTCGACAGTGGATGTACAAATCACATGACTGGTGAAAAGAACTTATTGATGGACACTGTTTTATCTCCATCACATCTGAAGCACATCACCTATGCTGACAAACGCAAAAGCAAGGTATTGGGTCTAGTATCGTTGTGTTGTGATCATGGAAGCTGACAATTCCAAAGTCTTTGAAGGCTTTAGGATAGGAGATCTGTATATTGTTGATTTTTCTACAGGACCACAACCTGCTACATGTCTACTTGCAAAAGCTTCAGAAGGCTGGCTATGGCATCGACGACTTGGTCATGCTGGCATGAGGAACTTGCACACTCTAGCAAAGAAGAAGCATGTCATTGGCATCGAGGGTGTCAAATTCATCAAGGAACATCTGTGTGGAGCTTGTGAAGCTAGAAAGATGACCAAGGCCAAGCATCCCTCAAAGACCATCATGACTACCACTCGTCCATTTGAATTGCTTCACATGGATCTCTTTGGCCCTACTCATTATGCCACATTTATTAATGTTGCATCTTTATATGGTTTTATCATTGTTGATGACTATTCTTGTTACACATGGGTGCATATCATCACTTACAAAACTGAAGTGCAGGAATTCTTCAAACGATTTTCCTCGAGGGCTTCAACCAACTTTGGTGTGAAGATCAAGCACATCAGAAGTGACAATGGAACCGAGTTCAAGAATACTGGTCTTGATGACTATCTTGATGACCTTGGTATTACTCACGAGTTATCTGCTCCTTATACTCCTCAGCAGAATGGCGTCGTGGAGCGCAAGAATAGGACTCTTGTTGAGAACAAGACGCCTCCTCGCTTCTGGCCTAAGGCAATTGATACTACGTGCCACATCATCAACAGGGTATATCTTCACAAATTCTGCAGAAAGACCTCATATGAACTCCTCACTGACAAGAAACCCAATGTGAGTTATTTCAAAGTCTTTGGTGCTAAATGTTGGATTAGAGATCCTCATCACAATTCTAAATTTGCACCGAAAGCACATGACGGTTTTATGCTTGGTTACAGAAGGGACTCGCACACCTACAGAGTTTTCAACACCTATCACCACAAGGTTGTTGAAACTGTAGATGTGTGGTTCGATGAAACTAATGGCTCGTAAAGAGAGCACCTACCTCCTGTGCTATATGAAATACCACCTGAGGAATCCATTAAGTTCAAGGCCACTGAGGATATCATTCTCACCGAAGAATCTGCTGAAGAAGTCATTCCTGATCGTGAAGAACATCATGCTAGTACACCCGAGGAAAATGGCTCTGAAGAAAATGCTGAGCCCCCTCAACATCGGCAACCCACTCATCCTCGCGTTGCAAATGAAGTGCAGATTGAGAGAATCATCAACGACATCAAAGCACTAGGTCCTCTCACACGCTCAAAAGCTTCACATTTGTCTAACTTTTGTGGGCACTTTGCTTTTGTCTCTATCACACAGAGCCCACCAAAGTAGATGATGCATTTTTGGAGCCTGAGTGGATTCAAGAGATGCAAGAGGAATTACATCAGTTCGAGCTCAACAATGTGTGGGAACTTGTCAAGCGACCAGACCCACGCAAGCACAATATCATCGGCACCAAATGGATCTACCGCAACAAGCAAGATGAAAATGGCCTTGTGGTGAGGAATAAGGCACGACTTGTAGCTCAAGGCTACAAACAGGTTGAAGGAATTGCTTTGATGAAACTTTTGCACCTGTTGCTAGACTTGAGGCTATTCACATATTACTTGCTTATGTTAACCATCATAATATCATCTTATATCAAATGGATGTGAAAAGTGCATTCCTCAATGGTAAGCTTGGGAAGAAGTATATGTTGCTCAATAAGGACCTCAATAAGGACCTCTATGGCCTCAAGCAGGCCCCTCGGGCGTGGTATGATACTCTGAAGGAATTCCTCATGAAGAAAGGCCTCAAACCCGGTTCACTTGACCCAACTCTTTTCACCAAAACTTACGATGATGAATTATTCGTGTGCCAAATATATGTTGATGATATCATCTTTGGTTGTACTAACCAACGTTACAGTGATGAATTTGCCTATATGATGAGTGAAGAATATCAAATGTCTATGATGGGAGAATTGAAATTCTTCTTAGGTCTTCAAATACATCAACAGCGAAAAGACATCTTCATATCTCAGGAGAAATACCTCAAGGATGTATTGAGGAAATTCGGCATGCAAGATTGCAAAGGCGTCAAAATCCCTATGCCCACAAATGTCCATCTATGCAATGATGAGAATGGTATAGACTTCGATCAAAAGGTATGCCGCTCCATGATTGGTTCTTTATTGTATCTATGTGCATCTAGGCCAGATATTATGCTTAGTGTTTGCATGTGTGCCCGTTTTCAAGCTACACCGAAGGAATCACACCATAAGGCCGTGAAGCATATTCTTCGATATCTAGCTCATACTCCAACACTTGGATTATAGTATCCCAGGGGCTCGGCTTTTGATCTCATTGGATATTCAGAATCTAACTATGCCAGTGACCGTGTGGACCGCAAGTCAATATCAGGCACATGCCATTTCCTCGGACGATCCTTGGTATGTTGTTCCTCGAAGAAACATAACTGCGTATCATTCTCTACCACTGAAGCTGAGTACATTGCTGTTGGTTCGTGCTGTGCTCAATTGCTATGGATGAAACAAACCCTCAAGGACTACGGCATCAGTGTGAAGAATGTGCCCCTCTACTGTGACAGTGAGAGTGCCATCAAGATTGCTCAGAACCCAGTTTAGCACTCGAAGACAAAGAACATTCAGATTCATCATCATTTTCTTCATGATCATGTGTTGAAGGGCGACATCTCTATCGAGCACGTGAAGACTGAAGAACAGCTAGCCGATATCTTCACAAAGCCCTTGGATGAGAAGAGATTTAGCAAGTTGAGATGTGAGCTAAATATCTTAGAATCTTCGAATGTCCTTTAAAAAGGACACACATCCTAACTCTTATGCAAAATTGATGACTTAGATGTGCAACACATGAAGTAACATTTTTCTTTAATCAATGAAGACTAACCCTCTAAGTGTGAAGAAATTAACGAAGAATTTGATTCTCAGAGCCCTACGACAATTGTACGCGGCGTATGAAATCATCATTCTTATACGGTGGGTCACGCCACCAACAAAAGTTGATTTTTTTAATTTGAGTTTCTCTTCAGTCTTGAATTTCCTCAGTTGTTCAAATTATTTAACTTTGCATAGTCTTCACTCTTTCCGTCATTGTTCTTCATTGACTATATATATATATATTTGAGTTTTAGTCCTCTACAGCGTTCACTTATTGCTAAATCTTCAAGTTGCCTTTCTGCTAAGTGAATGTGATTGGAACCTTCCCCCTCTATGCTAAACTCAACCCAATCCGTTCACAAATTTTTCATGTGCGTTCTAGTTGAAACCCGTTCAAAATCTTCACTGTGTCCTTGTCAGCTGAAGAATTTGCGAACGAAAACTTAAAATATTCTTATCTAAATTTTTGGCTTTTGCCGCTTAAACCGGTTTACATCCCATGATAAGACTTATCTATTCACCCACGATCTCACACGATCGCCACCGCTCTGTACGTGGGTGACACATATCGCTAGGATGAGAAGAGTCAGGGGCACATTCGTCCAATTTCCTCGGGCAAGCGGTTTTTCACCTCGGCTATATATACCCCTCACCCTCCTCAGACTGCATTTACCCCGCTCGACCTCACTTCCCCTCGCTCGAGCTTCCAGACCTAGCACTGCCGCTACCTCCATTGTCGCTGGTGAGGAAGAGCTTCACTGCCTCGACCTCGTTGCCGTCACTCACGCCGGCCGCAGATTTCTTCTCTCCGCCGCCGTCGTAGCTGTCTTCCTCTGCCAAGTTAGGGCGTGGAAGATCTGGACCGGCAAACTCCCAATCTACTACTCCCAGTTCATTGTGTTCTTCGTCAAGGGTAATTAAAAGTTACTTTTACCGCCCTTGTTGAATCTGATGATTTCTTCAAAATCTTCAAAAGGTGTTTATTCTTCAACGTCCACACTTTAAACACCTCACATAAGCATATGTTCTTGATATGTTTCTCTAAGCAACATTTTTCTTCAAGATTCCTCAATTGTGTGGATTTCCAATCTATACAACTCTGGAACCTAAGTCAAAGAATGCTTAGTGAAATTCCTCAAGACACCTCTGGTCAAATTCCTCAAACCTGTTCTTTTTGCAAAAACTTCTGAGAATGCATATGACCTCTCCAAATTCTTCGCACCTATACTCTGTTCATAGGTACTCATGTCTGCTGCTGAATCACTAGGTTCTCATCAACTTAACTCATTTGCAGCGTTCCTCGAAGACAGATTGCATACCTCTTCAGAGAACGCAATTGTTCAACATCCTCAACTGAAGAAAATGGCTAGCGGCAAGAAACCTCAGAAGGGAGGGAAGAAATTGGAAGTCAACACTGCCTTTGAAATCCCTGAAGATATCTATGCAGGGTATTGCACACCCCTCGAGGAAACAAAGAATGAGCGCAAAGTGCACATTCAGAAGATTGAGAGGAGATGGGCCATAGAATGGAGGGAATATCACTATGTCACTCCCAAGTACATGAAGAAATTCGCTGTACACCCTCCATGCCCAAGACCTCCACTGGCACCTGGTCAAGAAGCTGACCCCTATAGCATCAGAAGAAGTGAGGAATTTCCTGCTGAATGGGCCAAGCGACAAGCTAAATTGGCCAAAGTGGCCAAAAAGGTAGTAAGGAAATTCAATGAAGACACTGCTGCTGCTACTGAGGCCTCTGCTAGCAAGCCCAGGAAGGCTATGGCCAAGAAGCCAGCCCTCAAACCACCAAGTTCCTCAGTAATGCCCTCACGGTCCAGCTCATCTAAGCCCTCACGGCAAATTCCTCAAGCTGCTCCAGTTCCTCCTGTTGCAAAGCCCTCAGTTGCTCCAACCAAGTCCTCAGCACATGTGCATCTCGCCACTTGCCAAAGGACCACATGCATCTCAATTGCCTCAGGAGCCTCTGCAAGTTCTTCAGCTCCTCCGCAGTCCTCAACAGGCCCAACCTTGTTGAAGACCAAGGCTACTGCTGGACGAGGCTCTAGATCAAGTCCTCACAAGAAGCAGGTTGCCTTTCATGTGTCGTCCAGTGAAGATGAAGCCGATGATGAAGAACTCGCTGAATTCACCAGAGATAGACATCAAAGGGCCGCTAGAGCCAAAGGCACAAATGTGCCTCTTCTGTTGGATCCCAAGCTGATCCTTGATTTCATTGATCTCTGGCACAAGGACCCCAACACACCTATGCCTGACTTCAAGCTCACTCCTGGCCAAAGTCACATGCTGACCGCCTTCATAGGCGAAGAAAAATAGAAATTCGAGAAGGCTAGGAAGCTCAAGAAGGCTCAATACAAGAAAGAGCATTTTCCAAAGAAGAACGTTGTCAAAATGACAATTGATGAACTTGTGACTGTGCAAGCTAAGATTAAGGCACTCAGTGATGAATTTGACGTCTACCGTGCAGATTGGCTGGGAGCCAAAGTCAGATTCGTCAACACGGCGAAGGGATTCACCTCCAATGTTGCAGCCCCAATGCAACATGAATCTCCTCAGGCTAAAGCATCTGCCCAGTCAACTGAAGAACATGCCAGCACAACTAATGAAAATCAGGCTGCTGATTAAAATGAAAGTACCAGGGCTGATGAAGCTATTCCAGCCGCTGATGAAATTGTCAGGGCAACCTCTAGTGTTGCGCCTGAAGAACAAGCCAGGTCAGCTGAAGCATCTGCCGCTGCGCCTGAAGACACTAAACAAGCCAGGGCAACTGCATCAGTTGCGCCTGAGGTAAATGAACCAACTTCTGCTGCTCCTCCTGCACCAACGCCAAGTCCTGTTCTTCCTTCTGCATCAGTAGCGAAGAAAACCAAAGCTGCGGAGCGAGCAACAATGAAGAAAAGGAAATCATTCGCCGCCTCAGAGTCTTCAGCACCAAAGAAAGTGAAGACTTTGACGAGCTCTTTTAAAAATCCAGTAGATGTTGTTCCAGTCTCAAGCATGCCATCAAAGGAGATCGTTCCCTTTGGTGAGGATTATGAAATCCCTAGTGGATAAGATGAAGAAAATCCTTCTGCTGCTTCGATAGAGCAGTTGGATGAGGAAATTGAAGTGGACAACATTGCGTCTACTCCATTGGTATCATTGCCCATGCCTCAGTTCACAGCTGAAGAGGCAGGCGTCGAGGAAATTGATGAAGAAGATGAAGACGTGGACATTGGGTGCTCCACTCCTATTCTGAATGATGACTACTGGGAAAGTCATCACCCCAATTCACCACTATTCACTCCTCTGCAACAAATTCCTCAGTCCCCGGTTTAGACTGAGGAAATTCATACAAGGTCTGATGAACCTCAAGCTTCATTGCTCACCATTCCTGCAGAAATTCCAGGCACTAGTGCTGATGCTCATGCTACTGAAGAAATGGAGACCCAGGCTGCCACTGAAGATATTGCTACTGAAGTTCCTCAGCCTGCAGCTCCTAAGATTGTGATTCCTGAGGCTGTGAAGACATTGACTGATACTCCTCAGACTAAGCCAAAAAATCCCTTCTCAAAGAAACAAAAGTTCAAAGCTGGTGATTTCTTTCATGAGTATGTATTCTTCACTAATTACACCCCTTATGACTTTGCTCGTCTTCGAAGGAAGTGTTTCTGGACAGCAAGTGAGATGAATTTCTATTCTTCTCTGCTTTTCGACAAAGACAAGATCTTCGACCATGAGCATATTCCTCATGTTGATATGGAGTCTCTGCCTTGCTTCACCCCAGTCCTCAGTGTTCTTCATGACGCTGGGCTACTCAACTTCTGCACTGACATCATTGACTGAAATGAAGAGCTAATTGTCCAGTTCTACGCTATGTTGCACATCACCAGCAACGCTGAAGATGTGAACTCTTGGGTGTTGGACTAGATGACTGAGAACACTCACTTGAAAGCATCGGCCTCTGAAGTACTTCATGCCCTGCCAGTCAGTCCTCCCCTTGAAGGTGCGCATCTCATCTACCATGAACCTGAGCTATCTGATCATTACATGCAAGTGTTGATGAAGCCTTTGAATCCTAGTCAAGCCCCAAGAACCAAATTCCTCATGAAGGAATTGCTCTATGTGCCAAGAACTATCTACAAAATTTTGACCTAGACCCTCAGTCCAATCAAAGTCCACGACTCTAATGAAGAAGAGGTCGTTGGCATCATGAAGAATCTGCTGTTCAACATCATCCTTGGAGTTCCAATCAACTACCATGATTTCTTCTGAGGACTATGGCAAATGTTGCACTTTCACCTTTTGTGTTGAAGCCTTACGCTCCTTGGATTATGAGATTCCTCAAATCAAGGTCTTTAATCAACTACAAGGCTGATTTCCAAAATCATGTCAGCTATTTGCCCCCCATTGAAGTCTTCAAACGACCTATTTCCTCATCTGATGAGAAGGGCAAGGCTACTATTATTAATGAAGGCATTCGTCCATTGGATGGACAGTTTCGCAAAGCTACCTCATATTCCACCAATGATGACTCTGCCACGCATGACTCTGCCGCAAATGCTACAAAGAAAAATCCTCAAGCCACTGCTCCCAGGGTGCTAACTGGCCGCGAGCTTCTCCTCAGTCTTCACCAAAAGGTCGATCACAACCACAAATGGGTCAAACGATAGTTTGGTTCACTTCTTCAGAACATGACAATCATGCAAAACTCTGTGAAGAAGAACCATTACTATCTGCATGAAGTATTTGATCGCACCTGGGCTATTCTGTCTCATCTCTTAAGTGAAGAAGATATTAAGCAGATGGGCTTCAAGCAGGACTTTGACTGGTCTCAGCCACCTTCGAAGAAATTCAAGAAGGTTAAAGTTCCTCACTTGGTGGCCAACTCCTATTCTTCATCGCGCGAGACTGATGAAAATGAAGACTTGAACAACACTGCGGCAGGCCCTACTTCAACAAATGACCTCAACAACATTGGCGCTCCTCCACCGACTTCGTGATGATATTCTTCAGGGGCGTTAGTCCTCAAATTTCGTCCCTTTTGGTCATTCGATGACAAAGGAGGAGAAATTTGAGTTAGTCTTCAAGCGGGTCTATCTATATGGGCGTTTTTGCTAAGTTACAACTCTCGTTCTTTTGAAAACTTTGTTGGATCGAGTTGTAATCTTAACTCCGATGGTGGTCTTATACTTTCGCTATGTTCTTCTGCATGCTATTTCTTCATATATGTTAATGCACGCATGCTGAATTACTTCAGTCACCATATTTCATCATGCATTTCAAATTCTTCATATCATATGTTAAATGCGTGTATGAATTACAAGATATAGGGGGAGGTCTCCATGATACTACTCTTGAATGTGCATTGCTTCTCAAAAGCAATTTCCTCACATATGCACATATTCAGGGGGAGTTCTTCTATATCTTGAAATCAAATTCCTCGATATCAGTATTTACACTTCATATGTTTATCCCCGTTGAAAACTTAACCTATAGTGTCATCAATCACCAAAAGGGGGAGATTGTAAGTGCATCTAGTGCCCCTTAGTGATTTTGGTGTATTGAAGACTTATAGGTTAAGGGACTAATGTGTTTGCGAGTTTACTGTAACACCCCGGATATGACTTTCCCTATATGTACTCCAACTCTTGCCGTTTCCGGCCTTAAGTTATTTTATTTTCTCGGGTTCGGGTCTTTGTCTCCGTGTGTTGTTCCCATTGTCATGCATCTCATATCATGTCATCATGTGCATTGCATTTGCATACGTGTTCGTCTCATGCATTCTAGCATTTTCCCCGTTGTCCGTTTTGCATTCCAGCGCTTCGTTCTCCTCCGGTGGTCATTTCTACCTTTCTTTCATGTGTGGGGATTAAACATTTCCGGATTGGACCGAGACTTGCCAAGCGGCCAAGTTTCGTACCATTTGGACTTCGTTTGATACTCCAACGGTTAACCGAGGGACCGTAAAGGCCTCGTGTGTGTTGCAGCCCAACACCCCTCCATTTTGGCCCAAAACCCACCTAAACCCTCTCCATCATCTAGAGCGTTCGATCACGTTCGCGTGGCCGAAAACCGCACCTCATTTGGAGCTTCCTAGCTCCTCCTACCTCTATAAATATCCCCTCCCCGAAATTCCGGATCCAAACCACCCTAAACCTAGCCCCGCTCCTCATCTGCGCGCCGGACATGTCCGTCCGCGCGCCGGACATCGCCGCCGCCCACTCCCGTCGCGCCACGTGGCGGGCGCCCCACATCGCCGCCTCCCGCGCTGCCGGCCCGCAGGCCCGCACGGGGCCCTCCCGGCCCACGCGCGCATCACCGCCCGCGCCTTCACCCCGCCGCCGCCATCCTCGGCTCCGGCGACCGAGCCGCCTCGCCGGCCAGCAGCGCCCGCCGCCGTCGCCAAGGCGTCCCGCGCCGGATCCTCGCCGCGCCGCCGCCCTACGGCGCCGGAGGTCGCGCCGCACCGCCGGATCCTTGCCGCGCCGGCTCCGGCCTCCTCCTCCTACTCGCCCCCGCGTCGTCCTCCTCCTCCGGTGAACAGTTGCCGGCCATCCTCGTTTTCCGTGCCGTCGAGATCCAGATCCAGATCCAAATTGTCTAGGGTTGACTTTTTTTGCCCCGAAACCCTAATTATTTGCTCCTGTTCATCGCATCGTAACTTTGCATCCATAGCTCCGTTTTGGGCATATAGCATATCAAAATGTTCGTCTTAGAGAGCACATCATTTCATTACATTGCATCATTTTCATTTGAGTTCATCTTGATGCCCGAAATGCTGTTAGAAGAGTGCTACTTGAGATAATTGTCAGATCTGTTACTCCATTTAGATATTTGTCATTTTTGCCATGATTATTGTGTGCACGATATGCTCATGAGCTCTACATATGTTTTGTTAAGGGTTTTTCCATCTTTCCAGAGGTGCAACCCATGTATTTTTGTGATGTGTGTGGTGACTAGCACAAGCTTGCAAAGTGAGGCACTTGGTAATGCTGATTTCAGGGACTTAGCATTTCCACTAAGTCCTTGAGCTATTTATCTCATATGGCCATATGTTCATGTTGTTTCCTAGTGATCCGTGCCTCTTTTGAGGATGATCAGTAAGGATGTTTTGTTAATCTTGTAGTTCTCTATCCATCCATGCCTTTGTTTGCAATTATGGAGCACCCTAGATTGAGTCAATCGAGCTCTACTTTTGCTACTTCGTGAATCTGGGCAGATTATCTACTTGTTAGCGATTTTGCCAAGGATGTTGTAGTTGATCCGTGCATGCTATGCTATTGTTCTTGCCATGTCTAGCTTGCATTTTGTGTATTCTTGATGGATGTATGCTTAGCTTGTCATGACTTGTTCCGTAGTGAGTGCATCGAGCTCGTAAAGATGCCTACTTGATATCTGTTTTCAGCATGCTCTAGTTTTCACTAAGTCTGAGAACTGATTATGTTTTTTGCCATGTTCACATGCTTGCAATTGTATTTTCTGATCCCTTTTGGCTCAAGGTCACTAAGGGACTTTTGTTAAGATCTTTGAGTAGCTCAATGCCATGCTTTACTTTGCCATGTTCAGGTCCTGTAGCATATAGTTTTGTTGCTCTCAAGAGTGCTATCTGATCTGAAATTCCAGACAAGTGTTAATTTCACTAAGTCTGAGATCTGTTTACCATATGCATTTTTGCCATGCTTGTTTGAACCTGTTAATGGATGAATTGGCCGTAGCTCAGTGCTAGACTTTTGTTAAGCATCATGAATGCATCCCTGCCATGTATTTTGCACGCCATGTTTGGGTGCGGTAGCTTGTTCATCTTGTCGCATTTAGATGACTACTTGCTGTAAATCGCAGAACGTGGCCATATTTGAATTGCTTGCCATTTCCAAACCGTAACTCCGATTCCGGCGTTCTTTATATCGTTTTCAAGCGATTTCATCTCATCTTTCCAGTGGCACACGTGGATTTCCAAGTTGAGGCCAGGTTCTTGCATCCCTTGTCAAATCTTGCATATGCATCCCGCATCGCATCCCGCATAGCATACTATCATTGCATCATATTGTTTGATCTTTGCACGTGGTTGATTGTGTTCCGTTTGCTTGTTTGTCTTGTTTGGGTAGAGCCGGGAGACGAGTTCGCTAACGAGGAGCCCGTTGAGTTTGCTTTCGAGGATCCAGTCAACTCTGACAACTTTGTAGGCAAGATGATCATACCCTCGAAATCACTACTGTCTTCGCTTTGCTAGATGCTCGCTCTTTTGATATGCCAATGCTATGATGGCTACCACTTGCTTTCAAGCCTTCCAAATTGCCATGTCAAACCTCTAACCCATCATGTCCTAGCAAACCGTTGATTGGCTATGTTACCGCTTTGCTCAGCCCCTCTTATAGCGTTGCTAGTTGCAGGTGAAGATTGGATGCCGTTCCTTGTTGGAACATTATTTTCTTGTTGGGATATCATTATATTGCCATGTTATCTTAATGCATCTATATACTTGGTAAAGGGTGGAAGGCTCGGCCTCTCGCCTAGTGTTTTGTTCCACTCTTGCCGCCCTAGTTTCCGTCATATCGGTGTTATGTTCCCGGATTTTTGCGTTCCTTACGCGGTTGGGTTATAATGGGAACCCCTTGATAGTTCGCCTTGATTAAAGCTTTTCCAGCAATGCCCAACATTGGTCTTACCATTTGCCACCTAGCCTCTTTTTCCCTTGGGTTTCTGGAGCCCGAGGGTCATCTTATTTAAACCCCCTGGGCCAGTGCTCCTCTGAGTGTTGGTCCGACCGAGTAGACTGCGGGGCCACCTCGGGGCAACTTGAGGGTTGGTTTCACTCGTAGGATGTCTCATCTGAGTGTGCCCTGAGAACAAGATATGTGAAGCTCCTATCGGGATTTGTCGGCACATTCGGGCGGTGTTGCTGGTCTTGTTTTAACCTGTCGAAGTGTCTTGAAGAACCGAGGTACCGAGTCTGATCGGAACGTCTCGGGAGGAGGTCTATTCCTTCGTTGACCGTGAGAGCTTGTCATGGGCTAAGTTGGGACTCCCCTGCAGGGATTTGAACTTTCGAAAGCTGTGCCCGCGGTTATGGGCAGATGGGAATTTGTTAATGTCCGGTTGTAGATAAC
This sequence comes from Triticum dicoccoides, assembly GCF_002162155.2. Lineage (NCBI taxonomy): Eukaryota > Viridiplantae > Streptophyta > Magnoliopsida > Poales > Poaceae > Triticum > Triticum dicoccoides. The sequence goes on along the minus strand of NC_041382.1, from coordinate 515,274,135 downwards.
TTGAACCTTAACTTAATTAAAATGAATCAACCGTGTGAGTTACCGTGATGGCCTCTTCTCGGCGGGGTCCGGGAAGTGGACACGATGTTGGAGTAATGCTTGCGCAGGTTGCTCTCTAGTTTCTCGCTCGCGCTTTGCCTCCTCTTCTCGCTCTCTTTTGCGAACAGGATAGCCACCACATATGCTAGTCGCTTGCTGCAGCTCCAATTATATTTTTACCTTGCCTTACCTATAAGCTTAAATAGTCTTGATCGCGAGGGTGCGAGATTGCTGAGTCCCTGTGGCTCACAGATTACTATTACCCCAGATGCAGGGCCTGATGATTCCGCTCCAGGTGACGCGTTTGAGCTCAAGTGGGAGTTCGACGAGGACTCTCAACGTTACTACGTGTCTTTCCCTAATGATCAGTAGTGGTGCCCAGTTGGGGTGATCGGGACCGGGTCGCTTGTTGGGTTGTCTTTTATTTTGGCGCTGTAGTCGGGCCATGAGTGTTTGGATGATGTAATGCTATTTATGTACTTGATTGACGTGGCGAGTGTAAGCCAACTATGTTCTCCCCTTTATTATTTATACTACATGGGATGTTGTGAAGATTGCCTAACTTGAGACATATGCCTTCAATGCGATTATGCCTCTAAGTCGTGCCTCGACATGTGGGAGATATAGTCGCATCGAGGGTGTTACATGTAGATAGGTCTATAAGTCTATAAGGAGTTTGGTATTTATAGAGAAAGTCGATCCCTAAAAATGAATGTCTTCGACTGAAGACTTTGGCTTTCTGAAGACTTTGAAAGTGAAGAATATTAATCAAGAGGATGGCTCCCGCTAAGAGCACCAGTCAGAATCAGAATCAAGATCCGCCACCACCTCCACCTCCTCCGGAGGCATGGCAAGCTGTGATGGCCGCAACCAATGCAAACACACAGTTGATCATGCAGATTCTCCAAGAGCGTAATCAAGGCAACCAAGGGAACCAAGGCAACAATCAGAATCACTTTGCTACACTCAACCAGTTCCTTGCTAACGGGCCAAAGACTTTCAGCAATTGTGTTGAGGCAACCGATGCTGACGATTGGCTCGTGGATCTGTGCAAGCATTTCGAGTGCAGTAACGTCAGGCCTGAGGACTTTGTCAAGTTTGCTTCCTTCCAACTCAAAGATCAAGTTGCAGAATGGTTCCAGCAGTACAAGGATTCCAGAGGTGGACGTGTAATTACCTGGGATGAATTCCGTCAAGATTTCAGAGCTCACCATATCCCTCAGAGCGTGGTTGAAAGCAAGCGTGAGGAATTCCACAACCTGAAGCAAGGCTCTTTGTCTGTCTATGACTACAACAAGTTGTTTCAGAAGCTCGCCCGCTTTGCCAAGCAGGACGTCCCTAATGAGAAGAGCATGATATACCAGTTCAGGGGTGGTCTCAGAGAAGAAATCCAACTAGCTCTTGTTCTCTTTGAGCCCTTGAGGTACGATGAGTTCTACAACATGGCATTGAAGCAAGAAGCCGCTCAACTGAGATGTGATGCTTCCAAGAAGCGAGTCAGAGATGCTACTCCTTCTTCCTCTACTCAAGTGGCCAAGCAGCAGAAGTATTGGCTTCCTCCTCCTCCGTTTCGTCAGCCGTATCAACAGAAGAGCAAAGGTGGCAGTGGATCTTCCCACCCACCCAACCCTGGCTTTCAGAACAAGACTTCGTCTCAAGCTCCAAGATCGAGTGTTCCGTACCACCGCTCGCTTTCAGAGGTCACGTGCAACAAGTGCCAACAGAAGGGTCACTATGCCAACAAGTGCTTCAACCAGAGGCGTCTTCCTCCTCCTCCTGTGAGATCGGCAAGTACAGCTGTGGTCAAGCATAACCCCAAGCACGCCAAGGTCAATTTGATGAATGCAGCCTAGGCAGAGGACTCGTCAGATGTGATCATGGGTAACCTTCCTGTTAACAATGTTCCTGCAAAAGTTCTTTTTGACACTGGGCCATCACATTCTTTCTTGTCATGCCCTTTTGCATCGAAGCACAATGTTGATACTTTGATCATGCCCAAAGTCATGCAAGTTGTTTCTCCCGGCAAGCTTTTGACTTCTAGTTTGGTTGCTCCCGATATCTCTATCACGTTGGGCGATTACAAGTTTCTCTCTTCTCTGGTGGTTCTTGGCAACTCGGATATTGATCTTATTCTCGGAATGGATTCGCTTTCTAAGCACATGGCGCATCTTGATTGTGCAGCCAGGCAGATTCAATTGACTCATTCGTCTGAGGATGTAATTGTCTTTGCCGCTCGTGATGATACCATCCATCTGTTTTCTCTCAATGAGAAAGGTGAACTGGATGCTATCTCGCAAATTCCAGTCGTTTGCGAATATCAAGACGTCTTTCCAGAAGAGCTTCCAGGAATGCCTCCGCACTGGCCAGTTGAATTCGTTATTGATCTTGAGCCTGGCACGGAACCTGTGAGCAAGCGTCCTTACAAGCTCGGACCTGAAGAGTTGAAGGAGCTGAAGAAGCAACTCGATATTCAAGAGAGAATGGGTCTCATCCGGCCTAGTTCTTCTCCGTGGGGTTGTGGCATTCTTTTTGTGAAGAAGAAGGATGGAGCGGACCGGCTTTGTGTTGATTACCGTCCATTGAACAAGAAGACCATCAAGAACAAATACCCACTTCCCAACATCAATGAGCTGTTCGAACAACTCAAAGGTGCTCAAGTATTCTCCAAGCTTGATCTCCGTATGGGTTATCATCAGATTCGAATCCGTGAACAAGATATTCCTAAGACGGCTTTCAGGACAAGCTATGGTTCATATGAGTACACTGTCATGTCTTTTGGCCTCGTCAATGCTCCTCCGACGTTCTCTCGCATGATGAACTTCATCTTCAACGCCTACACCAATGACTTCGTTTTGGTCTATCTTGACGACATTCTGGTTTTCTCGAAGAACAAGGAAGATCATGCCAAGCACTTGCGTTTGGTGCTCGATAAGCTCAGAGAACATCAGTTCTACGCCAAGTTCTCCAAGTGCGAATTTTGGCTTGATGAGGTTCTTTATCTTGGTCATATCATCTCTTCCAAGGGCATTGCCGTGAATCCCGAGAAGGTGTCTGCAATTGTGAATTGGGAACCTCCTCAGAATGTGAAGCAACTCCGTAGCTTCCTCGGTCTCGCAAGCTACTGCCGAAGATTCGTTGAAAACTTTTCTAAGATCGCGAAGCCTCTCTCAAATCTTCTCCAGAAGCACGTCAAGTACGTTTGGTCTCCGGAGTGTGACATTGCTTTCAACACTTTGAAAGAGAAATTGATCACTGCTCCAGTTCTGACTCCGCCTGATGAATCCAAACCGTACGAGGTCTTTTGTGATGCCTCTCTCCAAGGTCTTGGCGCAGTGCTGATGCAAGAGAAGAAAGTTGTTGCTTATACCTCTCGCTAGTTGAGGCCCAATGAGAAGAACTACCCCACTCATGATCTCGAGTTGGCGGCAGTTGTGCATGCTCTTTTGACTTGGAGACATCTCTTATTGGTAAGAAAAGTGGACATTTTCACTGATCACAAGAGTCTCAAGTACATCTTCACTCAGCCTAATCTCAACCTCAGGCAAACTCGATGGGTCGAAATGATTCAAGAGTATAATCCGAGTATCGAGTATACTCCAGGCAAGGCCAATGTGATTGCTGACGCATTGAGCAGGAAGGCTTATTGCAACAGTCTGATTCACAAGCCCTATCAACCCGAGCTTTGTGAAGCTTTCCGCAAACTTAATCTGCAAGTTGTTCCTCATGGTTTCCTCGCCAACCTTAAAGTCTCTCCTACCTTAGAAGACCAGATTCGCCAAGCCCAGCTTCTTGATGCTATGATGAAAAAGGTGAAGATTGGGATTGCCAAGAGTCAACCCAAGTACAAGTGCTACCGCCTTGATGACAAGGATACTCTCTTCTTCGAGGACCGTATTGTTGTACCCAAAGGTGAACTTCGTAAAGTGATCATGAACGAGGCTCACAATTCTCTCCTCTCCATCCACCCTGGGAGCACGAAGATGTATCAGGACCTCAAGCAGGCTTATTGGTGGACTTGAATGAAGCGCGAGATTGCTCAATTTGTGAATGAGTGTGATGTCTGCAGAAGAGTGAAGGCAGAACACCAAAGGCCAGCTGGTCTCCTCCAACCTCTTGCCATTCCAGAATGGAAGTTTGACCACATTGAGATGGATTTCGTGATTGGGTTTCCAAAGTCCAGGCGTGGCAATGATGCTATATTCATTGTCATCGACAAACTCACCAAAGTGGCTCACTTTCTGCCTATCAAAGAGTCAATCACTGCAGCTCAATTGGCGGAACTCTATACCTCTCGAATTGTCTCTCTGCATGGTATTCCACAAGTGATCTCTTCAAACCGTGGCAGCATCTTTACCTCCAAGTTTTGGGATTCTTTTCAGAAGGCCATGGGCACCAACATCCGCTTCAACACAGCTTTCCATCCTCAAACTAGCGGTCAACTCGAGCGTGTCAACCAGATTCTTGAAGATATGCTCAGGGCTTGTGTGATCTCCTTCGGCATGAAGTGGGAGGATTGTCTTCCTTATGCCGAATTCTCCTACAACAACAGTTTTCAAGCAAGTTCGGGCAAGGTCCCTTTTGAAATTCTGTATGGCAAGAAGTGCCGTACCCCTCTCAACTGGTCTGAAACCGGTGAACGTCAGCTTTTGGGAAATGACTTAATCACAGAGGCAGAGGAAATGTGCAAAGTCATTCGAGATAACCTCAAAGCAGCCCAATCCCGACAGAAGAGCTACTATGATAGTAAGCACCGTGATTTGGCTTTCGAGATCGGAGATCATGTTTACCTCCGCGTCTCTCCTATGAAAGGTACTCATCGCTTTGGTATCAAAGGGAAGCTTGCCCCCAGATACGTGGGACCTTTCAGAATTGTCAGCAAGAGAGGCGACCTCGCCTATCAACTCGAGCTTCCTTCAAACTTCGCAAATGTTCATGATGTGTTCCATGTCTCTCAGCTTCGAAAGTGCTTCAAGACTCCTGACCGCACCGTCAACTTCGATGACATTGAGCTCCAAGAAGATCTCTCCTATCGTGAGCACCCCGTTGCTATTCTCGAAGAGACTGAATGCAAGACTCGCAACAAGTCAATCAAATTCCTCAAAGTCAAGTGGTCACACCATTCCGACCGTGAAGCTACTTGGGAACGCGAGGATCACCTCCGTTCTGAGTACCTGGCGTTCTTTCAGTCCTAGATCTCGGGACGAGATCCTTTCGTAGTGGTGGAGTGTTGTAACACCCCGGATATAACTTTCCCTATATGTACTCCAACTCTTGCCGTTTCCGGCCTTAAGTTATTTTATTTTCTCGGGTTCGGGTCTTTGTCTCCGTGTGTTGTTCCCATTGTCATGCATCTCATATCATGTCATCATGTGCATTGCATTTGCATACGTGTTCGTCTCATGCATTCTAGCATTTTCCCCGTTGTCCGTTTTGCATTCCGGCGCTTCGTTCTCCTCCGGTGGTCATTTCTACCTTTCTTTCATGTGTGGGGATTAAACATTTCTGGATTGGACCGAGACTTGCCAAGCGGCCTTGGTTTACTACGGCTTGTCAAGTTTCGTACCATTTGGACTTCGTTTGATACTCTAACGGTTAACCGAGGGACCGTAAAGGCCTCGTGTGTGTTGCAGCCCAACACCCCTCCATTTTGGCCCAAAACCCACCTAAACCCTCTCCATCATCTAGAGCGTTCGATCACGATCGCGTGGCCGAAAACCGCACCTCATTTGGAGCTTCCTAGCTCCTCCTACCTCTATAAATATCCCCTCCCCGAAATTCCGGATCCAAACCACCCTAAACCTAGCCCCGCTCCTCATCTGCGCACCGGACACGTCCGCCCGCGCGCCGGACATCGCCGCCGCCCACTCCCGTCGCGCCACGTGGCGGCCGCCCCACATCGTCGCCTCCCGCGCCGCCG